>NC_083881.1:58726588-59026688 GCF_032452875.1 Bos javanicus | reverse complement strand
GTCAATCCAAATAACCAATCCAGGTCAGGATTTAAAGCCTCTGACTCCTAGTTTACTGCCTTCCATTTTAAATAAGTCAGTAGACTAGGAATCAGAGCTTTGTAGTGCTGAGAGCCTAGAAAATTCAGAAACATGTTGCAACAATGGGGGAAGTACAGCAGTCCCAAGATACCTGGAGTAGCCAAAGAAGGCGGCACTGGGAGTCAGCATTAAGAAGGACGTCTACCCTACGAGCCACAGTGCACAGTCATCGTCCAACAACAGTCCTCTCTCTCATCTTCCATCTTTAGGCTACACAGCTCCATGTCATAGGGCGTTTTGCTTCCATGGAGTTATGCTTAATGTCTGTTTAAAATTATTTCTCCTGAATAAATGCAAAAGGAAGAGTTGCAGTGTATTTTATCTAGAACCCCACTAGCAATGACTCTTGTCCCTACCTACTCCAGAAATAGCCTTGCATCTGAGCCATTTCATGTCACTGTAAAATGAAGCCGTATTTACAAATAGTTTTATATATCTGTTTATAAGCAAAGAATTCTATATATGAACATTTTTCTAAATGTTTATGTTACCAGGAAATTCCAAAATATTTAAGGAAATGCCAAATGTTTTATGTTTCTCTTTGAGCAAGTTGAGTTGTAGAAAAAAAAAAAATGCTGTCTGCAGAGAAATATTCGCAAGACAGCAAGTACATGGGAGATGGGCGAGTCCTCCATTTTGTAGGCTTCACAAAACTGCAATTCCTAACTGCCTAGACTACACTCTGCACTGGATTAAGGATGGCTCATTTGGCTCCTATCCCATGCTTCTCAATACTTGATAAATCAGAAACTTCTAAAGTCACAAGAGGTTGTTGCTTTATAGCTTCATCAGTGTCTCTGAGCTTGCAAGATGGTCATGGCTTAAGAATTTTTCATTCAGAGACTTGACTCAGTCAGGCAACACATGTTAACTCTCCTCCTAGTTCAGTTTTGATAATCATTCTACTTTCCTCACTCCAGATGAGGTCTGCAAGGAACCTCTTTTATAGTTCTTTTTCCGGATTTCTGTGACTATTTTGTTACCTAGTCAATAAATATGACAACCTGTCCCTTTAGTATGAGGCTTATAAATTTATATATTTGGAAAATATCCCTGCGGGATTTGTAATTTGTTGCTGGCTGAAAAAAGTGAATAGAAAATTTGTGATTTGCTAGCAGTTTTTGGTGAAAATATGAAAATGTGCCCTTACAGAAAGAAATGATACTGTTGCTTTTAGACAACTAACGCAGTACAGAGGAAAAATGTCTTGGATACATTGTATGTTACAGATTTTAAAGTTGTGGTGAAGTACTTTGCTTTGTGTTTTTTATTTTTTAATTGAAAAATTAACCTGATTTACTCTATTTACAAAAACAACTCAATTTTTATCATTTTAATAGCAGTTTCCTTTCCAATATGAAAAAATTTTAAAACCTCTATTTTGGACAGATCATGGGGGCTTCCCTGATGGCTAGGATGGTTAAAATTCTAAATCTGCCTGCAGTGAGGGAGACCCAGGTTCTATCCCTGGGTTGGGAAGGTTCCCCGGAGACAGGAATGGCACCCCACTCCAGTATTCTTGCCTGGAGAATTCCATGGATAGAGGAGCCTGGCGGGCTACAGTCCATGGGGTCACAAAGAGTTGGACACGACTGAGCGGCTAACACACACAGAACAGATCATGAGACTCCATGTATATGTGCTAAGTCGCTTCAGTCACGTCCAACTCTTTGCAACCCTGTGTACTGTAACCCACCAGGCTCCTCTGTCCATGGGATTCTCCAGGCAAGAATACTGGAGTGGGTTGCCGTGCCCTCCTCCCAGGCATCTACCAGACCCAGGGATTGAACACACATCTCTTTCATCGCCTGCATTGGCAGGCAGGTTGTTTACCTCTATTGCCTTCTGGGAAGCCCCGTGAGACTCCACTGTATATAAAATATTGGTTATTTTTAAGAAGAATTTTAATTAACAGACAATATTGTAGAAGTGGGTTTTAAAAGCAGACCTTGTTAAATTTTCAGAATAATACGTAAGATGTAGCCTTGTCTTCAAATTCATCAAGTTGTATTCATTAAATATGTTGATTTTTGTAAGCCAATCTTACCTCAATAAAGTGGTTTAAATTTTTAAAAATAAAGTGTAAGGGAATACCACCAAAAATCCAGTGATCATGTCATCATAAACATATAATCTGAATCAGTTTTAAGTCCTTCCAACTTCTTTATGGATGGAAATGTGAGTGTTAAGCTGTTGGCAGGAAGGAAGAAACATTTTTGCTGTTTTATGTATTGTTGTTGTTGTTTAGTTGCTAAATTGTGTCCAACTCTTTGCAACCCTGTGGTAACCCTCAAAGACTCCTCTGTGTGTGGAATTTTCCAGGCAAGAATATTGGAAAGGGTTTCCATTTCCTTCTCCAGGGGATCTTCCCAACCCAGGGATCGAACCTCTGTCTCCTGCATCCTCTGCACTGGCAGGCGGATTCTTTACCACTGTACCACTTGGGAAGCATATGAGTCCAAATTGTGTCTCCTGGGATGTGTCTATCCAGTAGGTAGACCAGTAACACACAGCAAACTGTGTTAATCCTTCTCATGAGGACCTTCAAGAAAAGTAAATACCTATTTTATCTTGTTTTCAGAAATGTAACATCTTTGTAAGCACCTAGAAAGATGATTATCCCAACTTGTAGACAAAAGTAATGTTAGCGATAACAAGTTAAAGATGATATGTCACTTTAGCTTGCTTCTTTAATTAAGAGATATTTTAAGTATCGATTTTACACATCTTCCAGTTTAAAAGCATTGATATTGTTTCTCTAATCTAGTGAAATTTTAGTATCCCATGATGGTTACAATTTTAATGAACTAAAGTAGAAATCAAATCACATTGCAGATGCCAATACATTTATAATCTAAAATTGGATCCTCTAAGTGTAGAGAACACAGAAGGAACATGAATTCAAATAAAAGATACATCTGTAAACTTCTAGTATACCTCTGCAGTTTAGACATTTGGAAACATTAGTCAAGTTAATATTCATTTCAGTACAAACTGGCTTTGACCTTGAGCCTCCAGTACACTTCAGGATAGTCTAATTTACTGTATTAACACTAGCCCCAATGGGTATCACATTCATAAGGAACCAGTTTGGCATCCTTTGAAAAGTAAGCAGATAAAAATAAAGAATTTTTTTCAATAGTTAGTACACAGGGCTAGCAGTTGACGTTTATTAATTTCTTTCATTTCTTCCACACTGTGGAATAAAATGCCAAGCATATTGATAATTGTTCAGACAAACCTATGAGTCATATTATCACCACTGCACAGACCCCCTAGAAGCAGAGTAAGAAATTAATAAACACTTGAGGATTTATTGGTGCTTGGGTTATTTATTGGGTTTCCCAATGATTGGCTACACATGGAAGCATCATATTCCACAAGAATATTGTAATTTATTAGGTAACTTCTTCACTACCTAAACATTTGAATTGTGCTTCTGTATATAAGAACTGTTTCTTCTACAAATGCAATGCAAGTCCATACATACATTTGTTCTATAAGCAATATCTCTATTTTAATTAATGCCAGATAGAATATCAGTCACTCTCACATTGAATAATAAACTAATTTAACTACTATTATTTCATCAATTTATTTAGAGTTTGTCTTTGGTCATTAAGTATTTCAAAGTTTTTTCTTACAACATTTTTAATTCATTCAGATAAAATGTGTGCATATACACATGTGATATTGCATAACATTTAGGGTGCTCGTGAACCTATTGAAGTTTGTCTGTGGCCTTCTTCACGACTTTAGTTCACAACCTCAGACTTGGTAGACAGGTGGTCTGCATGCATGACCACGTTGAGCATAAATCTGAGAAGAATTGCTACCAAATTATCTTTATATTTCATGAAGAGTTGATATGACTTCCCTGTAACTATTTGAATATTCCATATTTCTTTTTGGTTATCAATGACCCTTTACCAAAATATTTTTCTCTGTAGTCTTAATTACTGGGTATTCCACTACCCCACCACCAGTATCATCGGTCATGTCACATGCGTGGCAGCCATCAGCGTTGCAGCCCACAAACTAGGCAGCCTCCAAGGTCTCTTTAATGATTCCAGAGAGTTCTCTGGCCGAAGGTTGGTACTGCATCAGTCGGGCAATATTTGCAATCTCATCAAAAACCTTATTTCCATTGAACTTTAAGTTTTTCTGCTTTTTTTTTCATTTCTGGGTGGTCCTTGAATGGTTTGATGTTCAGAGAGGGGCAGAGAGTACCACTTCAACCTGGGCCTGCCTGTTCTGAATGGTCAGTTTCACTGTACTCCCAACTTTTCACCAGTTGTCTTGGCCATGTCATCACCTACCTCCTTTGGAGACAGATCCAAGAGAATGACTGTGGCAGCCAGGGTACCTGTGACACTGATTTTCCCACTGGAACACCTCAGGTATACAACTTTAATCTTGTTATTGTCAAATTTGGGTGGCCTGGCAGAGGCAGCTGGTGTAGGGTAAACCAGATGGGGACCACAGAAGAGGCTTGCACCTTGGCCTTCTCTAATCAAGAAGCTCCCCCCCGCCAATCTAACTTTTAAATGTTAATTTTGTTGTGGAGGGTGGTCTCTTGTGAGCAAATATTACAGTAATATGTAATGTAGATATATATCTTCTATATATTGTTGCATTGTTCCAGAACACAGCCAGCAACCTAGAAAGATGAGAAAACAAAAACACCTAAATGTACATGTAGGCATACATTTCAATAGATGCAAATATAGATTTTGCTTTAAAAAACCAAATTTTGGTTAGATATCACAAATGTATTGTATTTTAGTCTAACACTTTATCACTGTAAGAGCATGTCAAATCTTCACTGAGAATTCATGAACTCTTAATTTAGATACAACCTATACAGACTGGTTAGTTGATTTCCCAGCTGACATTGAATTAGAAAGTGAAGTGTTTGTTGGCAGCAGGGACAGTGACAAACTTAAGAAGTAAATAACAACAACAACAACAAATCCCAGTAAAGAAATAAAATATTTAAGTGCCAGGTCCTTAAGGAGAAGAGTGACTGCCTCAGTAACCTCTGAGAACACTGCTGTAAAATAATGCACGCTTCAAATGATTCTCTGTTCTCTGACCTCAGTTTAAGCGGAAAAGGGGGAAAAGACTATAGATTTTAGCAAGAGTAGCATTAAAGAATGGTCAAGTAACAACTTTTCACCTTTACCATGGTAAATAATACAGATCAAACAACTCAGTCACAGATGATAACAACTGAAGTCAATGTAGTCGTAATATTTTTGTCCAGTTATTTTGATGCAAACCATCCAGGTCTGTGTGGGTACTTGAATTGCATTAAAGGTTTTTCTTCTATTCCTAACGTTCAGTAATTTACTTAGGTTGTTCCCATCTACTGGGATTGTATTTATGAATATTCATGTTTATAGGGAGGAATACACAAGCATATGGGGGATGCCTACTTGGCTGCAGAATTCCCTGTAACCCGTTTCATAGAAATATTCAGTTTGGATCAATTTTGCTTTCTTTTTCTGAGAGAGCACTTTCAGCTGTCTTGCTTGTTGATACCTTTGATTGCTCTTATATAAACAGTAAAGACACTTTGCAGCTATAGTTTTTCCAGGGCTTCTGGGCAGATATGCTTTTAACAGTGTCTTTCAAGTCTTCTTAGGAATGTTTCAGAAATGGTGGGTTAGAGGTTGGTGCAAAAAAAGCCAACAATTTGTAAGGGAAGCGCTGCCAATACAAATAATAGTGTCATGCTTTCAGGTCTGTTTCATGGAGGGCTGAAGTTTGTGTTTCTGTCTACAAGTTTGCTTCCTTATGACCCCCTTTTCTTTTCCATTTATGCTCTCCTAACTCCAGAAATTATTGTATTTGGCTTAAAATGTGAAAAATGCTCCTTAATATGGGGACACTTTGGCTAATGGACTTAGGTCAAAATAATCGATCCTGAAGACAAGGTAATCCACCGAAATCCAATCTTTATGCTCTTCTTAATTTTATTACATGCTTCACAGACAGTCAAAACTGGGTTCAGAAATGGCAACTATTATGCAGCGTTTAAATCCATTTGCCTCACATAGGTCTGTCTATCAGAAATAAAATATTTCACAAACATGCTTTTATCATCCTCTCCCATCTCTGGCAAAGATAAAAACACAGAGAGAAGAAGAAGAGGGGTTCAAAAAGAATTAATCAATGTAAATATAAGAGCTGTGGCTGATGCCAACATATTAGTGCTCATTCTAATGCAATATGAAGAATAAAACAATAAAAAAGATAATGGTAAATAATTTTAATAGCATAGAAATACACCCTAAAGCCAAATCACATTGTAAAAATAGTAAAATTAGCTTTAATTATGGGTGTGCAATTCTATATTAGTAAAATACCACAAAAGTCCAGCACAGTAATATATAAATATAATAATTTCAGAGTCATGGAAAATAGACAGGAAACCATTTTCTTATAGAACATAAAAGCGTAATAAAAAGTTAAAATAGTGGTCTACTTTATTTACCCAGTAAATCGTCACTGCAGGCCTATTGTGTGTGGTAGGTGTTGTCCTAGACACCAAATTCAGCAGTGAACCTCTTCCCTTAAGAGTTCATATCCCAAGAGAGGAGAAAGATGATAAATAAAGACACAAAATGTATCCTTGGTTAAATGTTTAAAAGCATTATAGAGAAAAAAGAAGTCAGAAAAAACCCAGAGGGAGGTTTGAAATTTAAAATAAAATAGTAGGACTTCCTGGTGATCCAGTGGTTGAGACTCTGTGCTCCCAATACAGGGGACACAGGATCGATCCCTGGGTGGGGAACTAAGATCCCACATGCTGCTGGTGTGGCAAAATAAAATAAGATGGTGAAGGAAGACCTTATTTAGAAGGGGGCATTGGAGAAATTCTAAAGGGAATAAAGAGTCTAGTCATGAAATTGTCTTAGGCAGGAATATCCACGGTAGAAGCAAGAATGCATTGGCATGTTTCATGAACAGCAGGGCAACCTAGAGTGCCCGGACAAAATGAAGGAGGAGGGAAGTGTGGCAAATGAACTCAGAAGACCCTGAGCGAAGGAAACTGAGAAGGAGCTGCCAGTGAGATTGGAAGAACCAGGAGAAGGTGCTGAGGGAAAGCCAAGGGCAGAAAAGTTTTCACAGAGAAACTGTTTTCTGTTTTTCTGATGTTGAAGTAAGACAAGATCCAAGAAACGGGATTTAGCAATGGCTTTGCTGATATCCGGGCTTCCCTGATAGCTCAGTTGATAAAGAATCCGCCTGCAATGCAGGAGACCCCAGTTCAATTCCTAGCTTGGGAAGATCCACTGGAGCAGGAATAGGCTACCCACTCCAGTATTCTTGGGTTTCCCTTGTGGCTCAGTTGGTAAAGAATCTGCCTGCAGTGCGGGAGACCTGGATTCGATCCCTGGGTTGGGAAGATCCCTTGGAGAAGGGAGAAGCTACCCACTCTTGTATTCTGGCCTGAAGAATTCCATGGAATGTGCAGTTCATGGGGTTGCAAAGAGTCGGACATGACTGAGCGACTTACACTTTCACTTTGATGATATTGACAAGAAAACCAATAGATGCTGAAGTAAGCGCTGTTGAAATGTTCAACTAAGAGAGCACAAAAAGAGGAAACTATTTCAAGGAGTTTTGCTTTAAATGCTACTGCTGCATGTGTGCTCAGTTCAGTTCTGTTCAGCTCAGTTGTGTCTGACTCTTTGCAACCCCATGGACTGCAGTACACCAACCTTCCTTGTCCGTCACCAACTCCTGGGGTTTATTCAAACTCATGTCCATCAAGTCGGTGATGCTGTGCAGCATTCTCATCCTCTGTCATCCCTGTCTCCTCCTGCCTTCAATTTTTCCAAGCATCATGGTCTTTTTAAATGAGTCATTTCTTCTCATCAGGTGGCCAAAGTGTTAAGAGTTTCAGCTTCAACATCAGTCCTTCCAATGAATATTCAGGTCTGACTTCCTTTAGGATGGACTGGGTGGATCTCCTTGCAGTCCAATGGATTCTCAAGAGTCTTCTCCAACACCACAGTTCAAAAGCATCAATTCTTCAGTGCTCAGCTTTCTTTACAGTTCAACTCTCACATCCATATATGACTACTGGAAAAACCATAGCCTTGACTAGATGAATCTTTGTTGGAATGTCTCTGCTTTTTAATATGCTATCTAGGTTGGTCATAACTTTTCTTCCAAGGAGTAAGCGTCTTTTAATTTCAAGGCTGCAGTCACCATCTGCAGTGATTTTGGAGCCCAGAAAAATAATCTGCCACTGTTTCCACTGTTTCCCCATCTATTTGCCATGAAGTGATGGGACCAGATGCCATGATCTTAGTTTTCTGAATGTTGAGCTTTAAGCCAACTTTTTCACTCTTCTCTTTCACTTTCATCAAGAGGCTCTTTAGTTCTTCTTCACTTTCTGCCATAGGGGTGGTGTCATCTGCATATCTGAGGTTATTGATATTTCTCCCAGCAATCTTGATTCCAGCTTGTGCTTCTTCCAACCCAGCATTTCTCATGATGTACTCTGAGTATAGGTTAAATAAGCAGGGTGACAATATACAGCCTTGACGTACTCCTTTTCCTATTTGGAACCAGTCTGTTGTTCCATGTCCAGTTCTAACTGTTGCTTCCCAACCTGTGTACAGATTTCTCAAGAGGAAGGTCAGGTGGTCTGGTATTCCCATCTCTCAGAATTTTCCACAGTTTGTCGTGATCCACACAGTCAAAGACTTTGTCATAGTCAATAAAGCAGAAATAGATGTTTTTCTGGAACTCTCTTGCTTTTTTGTTGATCCAGCAGATGTTGGCAATTTGATCTCTGGTTCCTCTGCCTTTTCTAAATCCAGCTTGAACATCTGGAAGTTCATGGTTCAAGTATTGTTGAAGCCTGGCTTGGAGAATTTTGAGCATTACTTTACTAGTGTGTGAGATGAGTGCAATTGTGCAGTAGTTTGAGCATTCTTCGGCATTTCCTTTTTTGGGGACTGAAATGAAAACTGACCTTTTCCAGTCCTTTGGCCACTGCTGCGTTTTCCAAATTTGCTGGCCTATTGCATGCAGCACTTTCAGAGTGTCATCTTTTAGGATTTGAAATAGCTCAACTGGAATCCCATCACCTCCACTAGCTTTGTGATGCTTCTTAAGGCCCACTTGACTTCACATTCCAGGATGTCTGGCTCTAGGTGAGTGATCATGATTATCTGGGTCATTAAGATCTTTTTTGTATGGTTCTTCTGTGTATTCTTGCCACCTCTTCTTAATATCTTCTGCTTCTGTTAGGTGCATACCATTTCTGTCCTTTATCGAGCCCATCTTTGCATGAGATGTTCCCTTGGTATCTCTAATTATCTTGAAGAGCATGTGAGCTCAGTTGTGTCGAAACCCATGGACTGTAGCCCACCAGGCTTTTCTGTCCATGGGATTTCCCTGGCAAGAGTACTAGAGTAGGTTGCCATTTCCTCCTTCAGGGGATTTTCTTGACCCATGAATCTAACCTGTGTCTGTTGTGTCTCCTGCATTGGCAGGTGGATTCTTCACCCCTGCGCCACCTGGGAAACCCTTGCTTTAAATGTGAGCAGATAAATAAGAGTTAGAGGGTTTTTGTTGTTGCTGTTGTTTACAATAAAGATACAAAAAAAATACATACAAAAAAGTATGATGTTTTCATTCTGATAGGAATGATCTCGTTGAGACTGAAAAATTGAGGCTTACAGGAAAAATGGGGAGTAACTAACACCAAAGTGGAAGGTGGCTTTAAATAAAGGCATGGTAAGCACATCCAAAATAATAGTCATAACAGCAGAGTGTGTGGACATTACCTATAGTTGAGTGCTGTCAAGGTGGAAATAAAATTCTCTTCTGATGACTACAATTTTCTTAGTTAATAAGGAAGCAAAGTTAAGAGAATGGAAGGGGAATGGGTGTTGGAGAATGAATGGACTACAGAAAGGTAGTATGCTTGCTGGAAAACACTACCGACCCATGTAATATTATTGATCATGAATTTATTTTAATTGGAGGCTAATTATTTTACAATATTGTAGTGGTTTTTGCCATACATCAACATGAATCAGCCACGGATGCAGATGTGTCCCCCGCATCCTGAACCCTGCTCCCACCTCCCTCCCCATCCCATCTCTCTGGGTTGTCACAGTGCACTGGCTTTGAGTGCCCTGCTTCATGCATCGAATTTGCACTGGTCATCTATTTTACATATGGCAATATCCGTGTTTCAATGCTGTTCTCTCAAATTGTCCCACCCTAGCCTTCCACAGAGTCTAAAAGTCTGTTCTTTACATCTGTGTCTCTTTTACTGCCTTGCATATAGGATCATCATTACTATCTTTCTAAATCCCATATATATGTGTTAATACACTGTATTGGTATTTCTCTTTCTGACTTACTTTACTCTGTGTAATAGGCTCCAGTTTCATCCACCTCATTAGAACTGACTCAAGTATATTCTTTTTGTAGCTGAGTAATATTCCATTGTGTATATGTACCACACTTCCTTATTCGTTTGTCTGCTAATGGACATCTAGGTTGCTTCCTTGTCCTAGTTATTGTAAACAGTGCTGCAGTGAACATTGGGTACATGTGTCTCTTTCAAGTCTGACTTCCTCGATGTGTATGCCTAGCGATGGGATGGCTAGATCATATGGCAGTTCTATTTCCAGATTTTTAAGGAATCTCCACACTGTTGTCCATAGTGGCGGTAGCAGTTTGCATTCCCACCAACAGTGTAAGAGGGTTCCCTTTTCTCCACACTTGTTTTTTGTGGACTCTCGTTTCCAGCACTTACTTTTTGTAGACTTTTTGATGGCAGCCATTCTGACTTATGTGAGATGATAACTCATTGTGGTTTTGATTTTCACTTCTCTAATAGTGAGTGATGTTGAGCATCTTTTCATGTGTTTATTAGCCATCTGTATGTCTTCTTTGGAGAAATGTGTGTTTAGTTCTTTGGCCCACTTTTTGATTGAGTTGTTCATTTTTCTGGTATTGAGTTGCATGAGCTACTTGTATATTTTGGAGATTAATTTTTTGTTAGTTGTTTCATTTGATATTATTTTCTCCCATTCTGAAGGCTGCCTTTTCACCTTGCTTATAGTTTCCTTTGATGTGCTAAAGCTTTTATGTTTAATTAGGTCCCATTTGTTTATTTTTGTTTTTATTTCCATTACTCTGGGATGTGGGTCATAGAGGATCTTGCTGTGGTTTATGTCAGAGAGTGTTCTGCCTATGTTTTCCTCTAAGATCTTTATATTTTCTGATCTTACATTTAGATCTATAATCCATTTTGAGTTTATTTTTGTGTATGGTGTTAGAAAGTGTTCTAGTTTCATTCTTTTAAAGGTGGTTGACCAGTTTTCCCAGCACCACTTGTTAAAGAGATTCTCTTTTCTTCATTGTATATTTTTGCCTCCTTTGTCTAAGCTAAGGTGTCCGTAGGTGCGTGGATTTATCTCTGGGCTTTCTGTTTTGCCTGCTGATGTACATCTAGGTTGCTCCTCTGTCCATGGAATTTTCTAGGCAAGAATACTGAAGTAGGTTGCCATTTCCTTCTCAAGGGGATCTTCCCGACCCAGGGATCGAACCCTCATCTCCTGTATCTCCTGCATTGGCAGGCAGATTCTTTACCACCGCACCACCTTATCACTGTTTTTTTAATTCTTCCCTGTTGTGATTTTAATGTTCACTTATGTACAAGAGAATGACATTTCATCTGCTGAATTGTATAAATGCCCAACCAAAAAAAATGCTTATTTTAAAAAGAAACCTTTGAAGTATAAGGGATATATACTGAAAATCTTTTCTCCTCTTTGGAGTCTGAGAAAATGAGTGGTCACTAGCTTAATAGAAGGTCTTTTCATCCTATTAGACATCAAAGTTTTGGAGTGTCCAGTGTTTCAGATAAAAACTTTTTTGGCCCAATTGTAGGGATGTTTACACCTCCTTTCAAAAGTGGAGTCATTCCCAATGTATTTATGATATTTGGGAGAAATATGCCAGTATGTCATTGGTAACTACGTTGTTTAATTATATGTGTTTAAATTTAAGCATTAAGTATTTGAACAGAGACAGACAAGAATCTGAATCCTGGTCTGCCGCCTACTAGCTGTGAGTAAGCTATGTAATCTCATTGACTCTCAACTTTCTAATCTATAAAAAGAAAATAATACCTAAAAGATAAATAAATAAATAAATTTAAGCATTCAGTTGGAATGTTAAACCTCTCCTGGTTAGTATTCCCCATTGCATAAAATAACAGGGTAAAAACACACGCTCATTTGAAATGTGATTATTTCACTAGCACACAAGTACTACTCATAAACTACTGCTTTTAAGAAAAGCTATAAAAATATGAGACATATTATTTTGTATTCTCTCAGCATGTGTGTGTGTGTGTGTGTGTGTAGTATAGTAACTATGGAGAAGTTTTGTTCTAGCTTTTGGTGAATTTTGGTCAATAGGGATAGCCAATCTGATCTCAAACCTCACTTCTTCATTAATATACATTGAAACCTCAATCAGAAACATTGCCTCTGTTTCCCTTTGTTAAGGCTGACACAGTCTTCAAGTTGACCTAGGAAACCCTGCTTGTTATTGCAGATACCAGTGGTTTTCAGGATATTCTCAATTTGCCCTGACATTCCTGGCACAAAACTGAAGTGCTATGAAACCAGTATGTGTGTAACCAAATGCTATGTTCAAAGCATTGTGTGATTTTTTCTGAAATATAGGGATGCTTGAATGAACTCAAAGAGTCTGTGACACAAGGGAAAAAAAACCTTTAAATAGTAACTAAGGCATTTTTTTTTCTTATTTCAGCATATAAAAACAAGGGAATGTAATGATTTTAATAATTAAGGATGCAGACTAATGCACACATTTTGCAGCACTAATAAAAACTTCCTGTTATCATCTCTGTTTTTAAGAATGAAGAAGGCATTTCCTTAATGCACTTCAGTGCTTCCCTTGCCAGCTCTGTTCAAGCTCAGAATTTGATAACATTTCCAAATTGTAAAAATAAAAAATAGCATTAAAAATTGATTTAAGTCCAACTTTTCCAAATCAGTTAACCCAAAGGTTAAGTGCTACTGCACTTGACCTAAGAGAGAGTTTGGTCTCTTTTTATAAGACCTGAGTATAAAGAATAAAGACAGCGTTTTTCTTCTTCTCTTTTTTAAAGAAGCCACATGTAATGTTCTCTGAGTTAAGTTTTACCATTCATAATGAATGCAGTCTCGCCATTCAAATGCGACCATAAGTACACAGAAGATAAGAATTTAATTAAATGTAGATTAAAACCAAACAGGAAAACACACTAGCTGATAATTTTATCCCATCCTCTGGCCATATTTTTTATACTTCCTTCTTGTTCTTCTTTGGGCTATAGCTTATCAACATGCCGATAGTACCATAACTCATTACATCTGATGGTGCAGCGGAAATGTGCAGGCTCTGTGCTTGGATTTCCAAGGCACTTAAAATGCAAAGCATGTAAATGTCTCTGTTAAATATACTAGTGTGCTAACACTAGTGAAAAGAAAGTGATTCTGAAAAAAAATCTTTCAACCTCTCACAAGAAGCATTAGTAGCAAATGGAATTTTCAAAGTGGAAACAATTCGTGTTTTCACACATAGATGGTAGGCTTAATATTTTGAGGTTGAGCTCCTTTAATAGTTGGCAAGTTTGACTGCCAATCAACTTGCTTAGATTACTTCAGTGTATGTAGAGTTTGGTCAACATACATTTATATTTCTGTAGGAGAATGATGTTTTTGTTTTTGTTTTTTCCATTGGTGGCCTTAATGGAGTAACCATCTTTGTGCTTGAACATTGCTCTCATTATTCTTATATAAAATCTCCCTAAATTATCTCCTGTTATTTAATCTGAATCTATTGAATTGTTGAGGTAGAGGCCACAAAATCTTAGAGCGACAGAAAGCTTTCGTTACTAAGATGATTCATATATATTGCTATTGCTATTGCTAAGTCACTTCAGTCGTGTCCGACTCTGTGTGACCCCATAGATGGCAGCCCACCAGGCTCCCCCGTCCCTGGGATTCTCCAGGCAAGAACACTGGAGTGGGTTGCCATTTCCTCCTCCAATGCATGAAAGTGGAAAGTGAAAGGGAAGTGGCTCAGTCATGTCCGACTCTTCGCGACCCCATAGACTGCAGCCTTCCAGGCTCCTCCATCCATGGGATTTTCCAGGCAAGAGTACTGGAGTGGGGTGCCATTGCCCTCTCTGATGAACAGAAATAATTTTTAGAAAAAATTAGATAAACTGATTATGCTTAATTATGCTTAATCAGTTTATCTAATTTTTTCTAAAAATTATTTCTGTTCATCGTGGAAATAAGCAATGAAGAGTTTTTTAAAATCAAGGTCATTTTAGAGGAAGACTATAGACCAAATACAATAATTTTTAAATTCAAAGGAGAATACATACTGGATCTGTTAATTAAATGTTAGGCTAAGGTTTAGAATGTCAATGCATTCTTCATGATGCAATCTTGATTTATTAAGCATTAGTAAAGCATAACTGAATCATTTCTGTATTTGCATGGTGTATATCTAAACTAAGAACCCTAAGAAACATAACATACATTTTAAAAAAAATAGACATAAAAGGCTGTGGGTAATGTCTTTTGAAAGGTAAATAATGGGTGACTTTTTTTGTTCGGCAATGGGTTTTTTGACTCACACAAATGAAGAGGACTTTTCAATTAAAAGCTCTCTGAAAAAATGATTTAGGTTTTTTGGAATTCCCTGGAGATCCAGTATTTGGAACTTGGTGCTCTCACTGCCAGGGCTCAGGTTCAATCCCTGGTCGGAGAACTCAGATCCCACATGCAAGCTGCGTGGCATAGTCAAAAAATATATATATTTTAAGATTTAGTTTTCCTTCTTTAATGTAATCTTGAATGTAAACTAGATGGTTTAAAGTACTCAACTGATGGTATCACTTACTTGCATTAATTGTCACATGGTCACTTTGCTCTCAAATTGACATATTAAGATGCATTGACATAGCTGCCAATTTTGCCTTTAGGAATAAATCAAAAGAATTAACTCAGTTTTCAAGATAACAAAAATTTCACCATCTAGGGAAACAATGTTTGATGAAGTGAACCTGTATTTTCTTGCCATTAAATTACTTGGAAAAGTGAGACTGGCAGTATGAACGTGAACTGAAGTGTGGAAACTAGCTGGACAGAGTGGCTTTATCCAGACTGCTATCGATCTTGTTGAGGCATCAGTAGTACCTTCTATCTAAGCATTCATCTTTGGTCCCCTTTTCATAAGTTAATTTCACTGATGACGTTAAGAAGGAACAAAATAAAATTTTGGAATGTAAAACTGAAATGCAAAATGGACGAACGTGTCTGGGGATTTTGCAAGGATATATTAAAAATGCTTCTGTCTGCTAAAATTTTTAATATATAAAGAAAACTGACCAAGTAATCTGCATATATCTTTGTAATGTGTAGGAATTAAAATTACTAATCTCTGAGGCACTTAAAAATGATGAAAGATAAGCAAACATCTCCCTGGCATGCCATGAGAGCAGAGAAAATGTTTTTAAACATTAAATCTAATGAAGTCTCCCCTTTTATTCAAATACTTAAAGGCAAAAGGAGAAAAATGTTTCCATGAAATTTGCATTACTTCTCCCACAGGCTCCCAGTCCACCTTAGGTTCTTTTCTGTGGGGAAGCTGTAAACCCCACTTGCCTTGCAATATCTTCTTATGTTACATCCTGCTCATGGCTGTGGTTTTCTCCCCTCCAGGACTGCCGCCTCTTCCAGGACAGTCCAGTATAGTGTGCCAAATGACTGGTAGGTCATCACAAGCAAATACTGTCTTTTAAGATGAAAGAGAATGAAAAAGAAGGAGGGAGGGAGGGGGATAGGATGGTAATGGGGAGGAAAGGCTGGGGAAGGAAAAAGGAGGGAAAGTCAGAGAGAGGAAGGCAAAAATTGACCTAACCAGACAAATGCTATCCTCTCTAGTACTTAATCAGGCTGGAAATGATGCCCATTTCAGAAGAACTGAGAATTTCAGCTTAAGGAACAGTTTAGGGAGAAAAATACGGAGGGAACGGTCTGTAAGATTTCTCCTGGGCCACACAGTCTTTGTTATTGTTCAGTCCCTAAGTCCGACTCTGCAGCCCCGTGAACTGCAGCACGCCAGGCTCCTCTGTCCTCCACTATCTCCCAGAGTTTGCTCAGATTCTTGTCCATTGAGTTGGTGATGCTGTCTAACCATCTCATCCTCTGCTGCCCCCTTCTCCATTTACCTTCAATCTTTCCCATCATTAGGAGCTTTTCCAGTGAGTCGGCTCTTTGCATCAGATAGCCATAGTATTAGAACTTCAGCATTAGTCCTTCCAATGAATATTCAGGGTTGATTTCCTGGATTGACTGGTTTGATCTCCTTGTAGTCCAAGGGACTCTCAAGAGTCTTCTCTAGTATCACAATTCAAAAGCATCAGTTCTTTTGTTCTTAGCCTTCTCTATGGTCCAGCTCTCACATCTGTACATGACTACTGGAAAAACCATAACTTTGACTATAGTGACCTTTGTCAGCAAAGTGATATCTCTGCTTTTTAATACCCTTGGCCACATTAGTGAGTGTTAGTGGCCAAAAATGAGAATGAGAAACATGTACTTTAATGCTTTGTCAAGGTCAAAACACAGGGAAAAGAATGGGACTGATATTTATTGAATACCTACTGTGTGATGAGAATGCTACTTTACTGTTGATGTTGTTGTCGAGTCGCTAAGTCGTGCCTGACTCTTTTGAGACTCCATGGACTGTAGCCCACCAAGCGCCTCTGCTCATTGGATTCTCCAGGCAAAAATAATGGAATGGGTTGCCATTTCCTTCCCCAGGGGATCTTCCCAACCCAGGAATCAAACCCACGTCTCCTGCATTAGCAGGCAGATTCTTTATTGCTGAGCCACCATGGAAGCTCTATTTTACTGTTATCTTTTTAAAAAATCACCATAGACTGCATTATCCACATGCTACAAATGCAGATTCTGAGACTCAGGGAATGTGAGTAACTTACCTCCCATCAAAGAATGGATTCCAGAAGGGTTTACAAGCAGAGCTCTGCAGCCACAGCAATCTGTACTTGTCTCTGCAACAAACTTAGTTATTTGAAAAATACCGTTTCATAAATAGTATATTCAATTGTGATTTTTAAATCAATATTGTTCAAGGAAAATGAATTAGATGAGTACAGTAAAATCAGGGAATTATGGAAACAGTGCACATTTCTATATTATGAGTGTTTTGTGTTAGGAAGTTATTTCTGTCACGATTTTACTGAGGTGCTTGAGAAATTAGGGATTTTACTCCATGTAGCATGTGTGTCTATTTTGACAATATATCTTTGGTCGCTACATGTTGAGCTGTTTTCTTAAGGCTGAAATGATCAAGAGTAATTTCACAGTTTGCCTGATTCAGAGGAGCATTGGTAGACCACAACCAATTTTTCCATGAGGGAAATTAGTGAAAAGTATCTTAAAATAAACTCTGACATTTTACTTGTAAATGTAAGAAATCCATTTTGGAAGAAATATACAAGAAGGATTGTCATAAAAATGGGCTTACCCTGGAACAAAGCTGCTAAGAGAGCTGCGATCACTCAGGATATTTTAACTTTACCCTTTCTCTGAGGGAGATCATTTTCTCATCAAGCCCTGAATAACTGAATTATCAGTTTAGCATGCAGGCTTTTAAGTGAATACAAGGTAGATTTTTCCTAACAGGTTTGATAATTTCTTCAAGATATTCTCTATGTTAATCAGATGTAAATAGTAGGGAAAAGTGAAGAAGGAAAATGTTTCTCTACCAATAATCATATCATACAGAATTAAACATTTTTATTACACTTCAAAGTAAAACCTGATTTATTTCCACTTTTTCAAACTGTTCTATGACTTCCCAGGAAAACCAAAATGGATTGTAGGAGTCTGCATGGATAGGAAAAATTGCATCTCAAATAATTAAAGTAAAATAATTATAACAGAGACTAGAAGTTGAAATATTATTGAAATATTTCTGGTAATGGGTAGTTAAAGTCACCTCCATTGCAGTCAGATTGGAAGTCAGATTGTAACGAATGCATGTTACAGCATTAAACAATAACACATTCTTCCCAGGAAAACTAAAATGACAGGTGTAGCCATTGATGCTTCAAGCATATACTCTGACCTCAAGACTCACAATCTGCTACAGTCTGTAGAGCACATACTGTGGAGTCAGAATTATGCTGAGAGAAAGAACTAGAAATGTCGTATAGGAGCTTCATCTTCTTTACTGCAAAATATGTATTTCAGTGTCTTATGGAGATAACATTTTAAAAATAAAATGGAAATGAACATCTCCCTGACTGCTTGCTTCTCTTCCTCATTTTCTTAAGCACAAAGGAGGTTTATGAGCGATGGAAGCTATATTTATATAGCCTTTTAAATGAATGATGCTGTGCTATTTGACCTTAGGTAGATTGTTTAAAAAAAAAAAAAGTTCTTCAGCCAAGTGTCTCTTAGTTATATTTGAAACTGGATTCTCACTGCATTTTTTATTTAAATAGTTTGCCTTAATGATCAGAGCTCATAGATTTCAGAATTATGCAAAAGATGAAAATAAAACTAGCATTAGTCGAATTCATATTTCTGCAATTCATCCGTTATTACATTTTGTAGTTCTCTGCAGATCATTACTTTGTGCTTGGTTTTTCTCCTGTTTCCAATTTTGTCTAATTCGCAGTCACAATTTCTACATTATAACCCACTGAAGATTTTATTTTTCTTTCATTTCAGTAACCATTATTTGAATCATAAAAAAATGCATTACTGTATTCATAATGTACTGCTCATGTGACAGTTTTTGAACTTTAATATTCTTTTCTGTAACGTGCTGGCTTAGCAGCCTATAAAAGAGACATATTGTTTGTAATGTTTCTTACCCACAACAAATGGTGTGATTCGGGGGTTTATGAAATGGCAGTAGTTTTCTAAATTTGTGATTCTTCTGTGTTCCGTCGTCAAGAACAGTTGTACATCTGCTCAGCACAGACTTCCCGAGACTATGAACTTTAATTGAGGAAAAATAATGAGGGTTCAGGGACTACTGATACGGAGTTGGTTGCAAAGCAGGTGCCCTGCTGCCAGATCAATGGATTATTTACTCCTTTGTCATAAACAGGAAACAGTTGTTTGTGGTGACTACACGCATATTTTGCAGCCCCTGTACATAGTCTCCTTCCTTGTCAATGCAGAACATTCTACATAGTGCTTAGCTGATGATTTAACATAACTATATGGAATAAGCAAACAACACTTGTTCTGTTTTAATAATTAACCACCTTGTTTGTAAAAGAACTTTAGGAGTGATTTCAAGAACACGCAAAGTCATATGTGCTTCCAGCCCTTACCTCTCAACTCATATTGTTACAGTCATAAACTCTCTATATAATTGTCCAAATATTTTTCTGCCTCTCTTTATAGACATTTGAAAGTAGAAAATCTTTTTCTCCCTGTAAATACACAGGGAGATCTAAAATACAAATTGTAGTTTTAGAAATTTCATTAGGACCCCTAACAGTTTGTATAGGTTTTTCAAACCACTGGAGTAGAATTTCTCAGGATATAATTGGGAGGTTGAGGCGGGGCAGGGAGGCAGAGCTCAGAATCCTTTTCTGAGTGTGTAAAAAAAAGTACATTGGGCTTTCTGTAGGCATCTGGTTTCTGACTGTGTTGGATCTATCTCCGACACACCTGAGCAGGACCAACCTAAGAAGCGAGGGTCACCCAAAGAGGGCGTGTTCCTCTCTCAGCTCTCCTCATTAGCAAACCAAACGAAGGGCTGTGGGATGCCTGGAATTAGCTGCAATTTCCACCATGACAAGTGACTTTTTGTGTTACATAATGATATGCTGGGAATTTAAATCCTAGGTTCTAGAGATCAGTGGTTTAAATTCTAATGATGGGTTTTGTAGCGCTGATGCCTGACTTTTCACACTTGGAGGTTGGGGAGCCATAGAAACCACACCAGAAACTTTATACACAGAGCCCACCCATGGACAGCTCCTCTGAACCCTCAGACAGTTCACGCAAGTCTCATCGCTCAACTAGAAATGTTATAATAGAAACTGTCCTTGGAAATAGTCTTCATTTTTATTATTAAATTTCTCTTAATTCCTTTTGCAATTGGGATTACTACCGGAATTCTGAATTATGTTGAAAAGAACTGCTACCGGAGAAGACCAAATTTTTGTGAAAGGAAAAAACACTTGGATTTCTAAAGTGTCAATGATTAAAGCTAAATACATTAAATAATAAGTAACTTTACATTTAACCAAAGTATGATGTTGGACAATCTGATTAATCTGCCTCAAATTTTGAAGACACTTTGGTAGAAAAATAAAATCTTTTTTTTTGTTGTTAACCATATGTTAATTGCTACACGATATAATAATGTAACAATGCATCTTTTCTACCACAAAGTGGGACAAAAATTTCATTAAAAGTGGAAATAAAAATAATACTTCAATTATTTATACCAAATAATTGCTGATAGTTAAATGTGATATTTTTTACGTGAACATAGGATTTTGTACTGATGTTTCTGCAAATGTTTATACTCGGAATAGGTCTTGTAACAGTGTTAGCATTTCTAGTATGCTATTACGTATCTTAACAATACTTATGCTTAGGTTTTTAATTCGTGCTTGCTAAATACTATAGGCAAATATTCACTGCCTGATATTTTCCCCTATTACTAATTAACTATCATAAATACAGTCATCATGATCATGTTGAATCTCCCATCAGTACTGTAGGAATAAAGTACAAATGAAATTCACCTTTGTTTTCCACTGGGGTGAGTGGGGGATTGTTAGGTTAGAGTCAACAAAATTTCCTTTGACTCCAAAAACAAGAATGAGAATCAGGGCAAATTACACTTATGAACAATTAGGGATGTGGTTGCTTTATTTCTGTTGATAAGAAGGCTTAAATTAAGACATAGTTGAATTATTTA
This sequence comes from Bos javanicus, assembly GCF_032452875.1. NCBI lineage: Eukaryota > Metazoa > Chordata > Mammalia > Artiodactyla > Bovidae > Bos > Bos javanicus. Next base: position 59,005,550 of record NC_083881.1, on the reverse strand, counting down.
ATTTAAAAGCAAATATTCAACTATAAATCTATATTTAACAGGCTTTATAAAGAATTTCTTCTGTCTACACTCTTGAAAATATGTAGCGTCAGACATCGAATTATTCCTTCCTAAGCGTGTGCTTTATTCTAGACAGCAGGAAGTAGTACATTCAGGCTCGGAAGCTCTGTCATATCATGCAGGGAGGAAAAGTTTGAGATGAAGTGACATCAATGAAAATTCTCTGAATAAAAGACATCAGGAGCAAAGTCTTTGTCTAGGACCCCTGATCTCTAGAGATGAATATTGTACCTGAATTTCTTGTTCTGTGACCTGCTGTTCTCAGTGGAATCTAATTTTTCAAAAAGAATGTAAGAAATCTGAATTGTAAGAGAAAAGAGGTAGTGACTAATTTTTTTCTATCGATGAAGGTAAAGCATGTGATTCCCCCCTCCCCCTTTTTAACACAGATGTGTCTGAGGGATAACAGAGAACAAAACCTGGACATGATTTGTAAGCCCAAACATGATTGTTGCAAAATTGGCCCTGGCTGTAGAAGATTTAAGTAGCTCTTGTTAGGAGGATTTTCGTAGTGGATGACAAGTCTGCCATAGCTACAGACCTTAAGTGTGTCTGCTTTCCTTCATTTTGTGATGGTCAGGGGAAATTTTGTGTGTGGTGTGTGTGTGTGTGTGTATATGTTCAGGTATAGTAATTGTAACAGCAGAAGCAGGGAAGGCTAACTCCATTTTCAGGAAGATATTTAGCAAAATGAAAATGTGGCAAAATACTGAAACCATTATTGTCTTGAAAATGAAACTTGATTTTTCTAGGAAATAAAAAGCATATAAGAAAAGCATTTGAGAGTCTTCATAATGACTTTATTGACATAGTAAAAAATTATTTTCCAACTGAAATTTTGAGCCTACAATAAAACCTTTATGTCAAAAATTACCCTTATGCAAGGAGATTAAAGCATACTGCAAGCCTTTTAGAAATGCCATTTTCGGAATACCTTCTGATGATTATTGGTCTCTTTTTTCTGTAAAGTTCTATGGAGAATATAGTTTAATTAGCTTCCACTTGATACTACTTCATACACACTGCCCAACTCTGACCCAATGTCTGATCGTATAGAATACATTACAAAAGAACTGGTCATTTGAGTACTTTAATATAGCTTTGCATTAATGTCAGGCATCATTTAGACAAGGCACTGAAAGTGTTATTTTAATGACTGAAGTGTGTTGGGTAGAAGAGGCTTAATCTTTATAGGAAGAACAATTTCAATTAGCTCTAAAATATTAATTTGTTGGTACAACTATACACTCTAATGTTATTTGGCTACAAAATGTCTTATGAATAATACATTGCTAGAATCTACTTGTTCTTATGATGTAACTAATACTGATAATTTTATAACTGTCATGAGTCGGTTAAAATAAAAAATAATTTTTAAAAACTAGATCACTTTTAATATTGAAGGCTTTTTTTACACCCTCTTTCCCCAAAGTCATCTGTAAGGCTATAAATAAAATATACAATCTCTGGCTGGTAAAATATTGAATAGGTTTTAAACATGATATGGCTATCTGTCTTAAAATTTTAGGGGCATTTTTATTTGTTTACATGGTGAGTATAAGATATTCTCCTTGGAAACAATTTGTCTCACTGTGGAAAGTATGAAAATATGAAAACAAAAATAACTACATACCTTAATCCTACTATTGTGTTTCTGGGAACTAAAAATGCTACTATCCTGGCTTTTACTCTCTTTGAATATCTCCCCATAGCCTTATCTTCCCATTGTGCTGGCTGTTTATTGCAGCATCTTGGCATTGGTTTTCATGGCTGTTCATATGTTCCTACCTTAAGATGAGTGAGAGTCACATGGGTAAAAATCCTGTAGTCCTTTGGGAAATATGCTGCTCTTCCCTGTAGCTAACTAAAAATCTGCAGTTGTTGCATAGACTTCACAGGGGGTTCCCTATACTTGGTGAAACCTAGAGGGCTCAGAAATGCTTGAGCCCTGTACACCAAAGTGAAACATTTGTCTCAGGGCTTAGATGGCTTTAAAGGTCCTGTTACATACCACCAAAGCTGCTAGATAAAAAGTGAAAAAGCCTGTTGGCCAGTCCAAGATTTCATGCATTCTGACAAATGCCCCAAAACAGCCTAAGAGAGTAGGAGCCATGATTTTCACATAGGTAGGCCTAAAAAACATACATCATCTTCCTTATGTCTCCTGGTAACTCATTGTCATCAGCGGCTTTGGCCACACTGAACCTGATTAATTCTCAAATACATGAAAACTAGATTTATTTTCATATAACTAAGACTCCATGGAAGAGGGGGGAAAATGCTGAGGTTTATATACCAAAGAAGAGCTATACAAATGCAGGTTTTCAACTAGGCAAAGGAGGCTTTTGTAGTAGATTTCATGCAGCAGTTGGCATTGGCAGTATTGCAAAAAGAGATGTATTCTGTTGTGCTCTGTTTGATCAAGTGCTAAACCCGTGTGATCAATAGAGAGACAGATGTCGGGTGCAGATGGCGATGCCGTGATACCTGGGGCAGCGCGGGCCTGCCAGAATGACAGAATGGGAACAAGGAAGAGCAGCAATGCAACAGAATGTGACAAATGAAATTAGGGTTTATACTAGTCGATAATTTACAGCTAATACAAAGTGACAGAATTTTTCAGTGCCCAGTATATTTTACTTCCAGTAATGCTATAGCCAATAAAGGCATATTTCATGCAACATAATAAAATGAAAGCTGTGGGGAAATATAGTCCAACCATTTTTTATTATGTTACAACTTTTAAAATTGATCCCTGAGAGAATACTAATAGCACGCAAGTCTTGTTAGAGTGACGTCTAAAGGCATTTTATCTCCAAATTTATAGCGGCCCCATGACTTTCTTTGGTTGCATATTAGACTCATAAGGTGAAGACGGTAACTTTGTAGTAACCATAAATGCATATCTCTGCTTTAAAAGATATATGACGAAAGCCTCTTACAGTCTATTTATGAAAATATAAAAACAATGATCAATTTCAACTTATTAAACAAACATTTTAATTTTCTATATTAATGGGAACATTTAAGCAGTCACCTGTGTAATTAAAAATGAAAATCTAAGCACATATTAAAAATAGTCCTCCACATCCAGACCAAAAGCCATAGTTAATATATTTGGAATGTATTTTATGACTCTGTAATTCAAAATACACTGATAAATACCCTGAAATGACAACGTTTGCATGGTGGTTGGTGAATCTATTGATATTCTTTTGTGACTAAACCAAATACCCCATATTCTTAATCACATGTGTGCACACCCACACACACACACACATGCACACACACACATGCACACACACACATGCGCACACACACACACGCGCGCACACACACACACACACACATACACACACACACACACACATACACACACACACTCTACTTTGTAGTGACCTGCTCCAATGTGGAAATGCATATGGTGGATGAGCAGAGCTATCCCTAAGCAAAGTTACGTGGTGGGCTCTCTTCATTCTACTTTTACCTCTTTTGTTTTTCCTCCTTCTTCTGAGCTTCTGGGCTTCTGAAGCAATATCATGTTGGCAAAAAATAACTTCAAAGAATTGCTTATCAGTTCTGGAACCCCTCTCCTACCCACTTCCCCCATTATTCAAGTATTCACTGAGCAATAGAATCTTAGCACCCTCTTTCCCAAGACTTCTGTAACCAAGGAAACTCTAAAGCTGGAATGCCGTGAGTCAGGGAATATCTGATGTAAGGCATGTTGGAGAGTATGCACGCATGCTAAGTCGCTTCAGTAGTGTCCAACTCTGTGACCGCATAGACTGCAGCCCGCCAGGCTCCTCTGACCATGGGGTTCTCCAGGCAAGGATACTAAAGTGGGTTGCCATTTCCTTCTCCAGGGGTTGGAGAGTTTAGGAATTTCCTAATACCTACACAGGTACAGTAATGGACGGCAAGGCCCATGACTACCTGTGACACTGACAAATTCATATTAATAATGTTAATAGGAAGTCATCTGTGCTTCCAACAGACTTTCCTAAGCATCTGCTTTGTGAATACCAAAGGAGATCCAAGACATTACTTCAGTAGCAATAATCACCAGTGTCTTTCATTGCCTCAGATGGGAACATTTATAAACATTTATAAACATTTCACTGGCATCAGTGAAAGGAAACAAAATCATGACACCCACTGCATTTCTGAACATTGTCTTGCCTATACAAGATAATGCTTGGCAGCTGAAAATCTCACACACACACACACTATTTATTTACTCCACAAACAGTGGTAGCTATTTTTGTATAACAGTGAGGCTACATTTTTTCCTGTGGTCATGTATGGATGTGAGAGTTGGACTGTGAAGAAGGCTGAGCGCCGAAGAATTGATGCTTTTGAACTGTGGTGTTGGAGAAGACTCTTGAGAGTCCCTTGGACTGCAAGGAGATCCAACCAGTCCATTCTAAAGGAGACCAGCCCTGGGATTTCTTTGGAAGGAATGGTGCTAAAGCTGAAACTCCAGTACTTTGGCCACCTCATGCAAAGAGTTGACTCATTGGAAAAGACTCTGATGCTGGGAGGGATTGGGGGCAGGAGGAGAAGGGGACGACAGAGGATGAGATGGCTGGATGGCATCACTGACTCGATGGATGTGAGTCTGAGTGAACTCCGGGAGTTGGTGATGGACAGAGAGGCCTGGCGTGCTGCGATTCATGGGGTCGCAAAGGGTCAGACATGACTGAGCGACTGATCTGATCTGATCTGATCTGAGGCTACATTATACTTGTTATCCATAGTTGTATCAGAATTCAAGCTAATCTTAAATACAGATGAACCCATGGTTCTAAAATGAACATTTATCATTACTAAAAGTAATATAGCAGTTATATTCTAGATATTTCATCACACATTATGCTTTTTGGTTTGCGGTTTCAGTTGTTCATTCAATTTTAACAAAAAAAATGATCGTTCTGTTTTTTAGGAACCTCATTGTGCAATTTTAGTTAACATTGATCAGAAACTTTAACTAGATGTTACATAAAGGTCACTAGTTTCAATGTGCATTGCTTAGTTATTCTAATCTACCAATTTATGAGAGCTCTTAATGGAAAGCGCTCTTAACTGTAAAGACTCAGACAGAAATTATGCCTCAGATAGTTGCTCTATTATGACATGAACAGATCATTCGTTTTGGAAAACATCTACATCTGGGCCCAGAGTCATCATAGAAAATTCACCCTTGACCATGAAGACCCTCCTGGTTCATAATAAAAGGCATCTCTATTTGGATCATGACAATCCCTTCCAAAGATATTTTTAATATGCCATTTGATAAGAGCTAGTTGGAGATTAGCAAGGTTATAAGGTATTTAGATTCTTACCTTTTTGTAGCTCTGTTTCACACATAACAATGAATAAGCTTAGACTCATAGAAAACTATTTTTTTGATTTTCAGGCTCTGAAAACTCATCTGGAGTGGTCTCATAGTAGCAGTATTTATTGACAAGGGATCATTACTCTACTTCATTTGTCAGTTTTGGCCTCTGAATTAGTTGAAAACAACCAAAGTACCAGCCTTGTAATTAAAGGTGAAGAAGATGAGACTGAACAAATAGGTGGATTTCCCACATTCAAGATAGCTATGTAAGAATCCAATTCTCTTGAATTTGCCGTGATGGCCAAAAGTAAACAGAACACTTCCCAACCTGGGTTCCTTTGCTAGGGCAAAAGACTCCTCTTCACAATATCAGTCTTATACATTCTTCATGAGAACTCAAATTCCACCTCTTTCCCTAAGGCTTCCCAACTACTGTAGGTATGATAATTTTCTATTCTCCCAACTCCTGTAACAAGTGATGTTTGTATGATTCACCTTGACATGTGAATTATCTTAATGATTGCCTGTGTGTGTGTGTACAGTAGTTCCCCCCACCTCCACTTATCTGAGAGGGATACTTTCTAAGACCCACAGTGGATGCCTGAAACTACGGGCAGTGCTGGACACTATTTATACTATGTTTTCTCATTTACATCTGTTCAGTTCAGTTCAGTCGCTCAGTCGTGTCCGACTCTTCACGACCCCATGAATCACAGCACTCCAGGCCTCCCTGTCCATCACCAGCTCCCGGAGTTCACTCAGACTCACATCCATCGAGTCAGTGATGCCATCCAGCCATCTCATCCTCTGTCGTCCCCTTCTCCTCCTGCCCCCAACCCCTCCCAGCATCAGAGTCTTTTCCAATGAGTCAACTCTTCGCATGAGGTGGCCAAAGTACTGGAGTTCCAGCTTTAGCATCATTCCTTCCAAAGAAATCCCAGGGCTGATGTCATTTAGGATGGACTAGTTGGATCTCCTTGCAGTCCAAGGGACTCTCAAGAGTCTTCTCCAACACCACAGTTCAAAAGCATCAATTCTTCAGTGCTCAGCTTTCTTCACAGTCCAACTCGCACATCCATACATGACCACCGGAAAAACCATAGCCTTGACTAGACGAACCTTTGTTGGCAAAGTAATATCTCTGCTTTTTAATATGCTATCTAGGTTGGCCATAACTTTCCTTCCAAGGAGTAAGTGTCTTTTAATTTCATGGCTGCAATCACCGTCTGCAGTGATTTTGGAGCCCCCAAAAATAAAGTCTGACACTGTTTTCACGGTTTCCCCATCTATTTCCCATGAAGTGATGGGACCAGATGCCATGATCTTTGTTTTCTGAATGTTGAGCTTTAAGCCAACTTTTTCACTCTTCTCTTTCACTTTCATCAAGAGGCTTTTTAGTTCCTCCTCACTTTCTGCCATAAGAGTGGTGTCATCTGCATATCTGAGGTTATTGATATTTCTCCTGGCAATCTTGATTCCAGCCTGTGCTTCTTCCAGCCCAGCATTTCTCATGATGTACTCTGCATATAAGTTAAATAAGCAGGGTGACAATATACAGCCTTGATGTACTCCTTTTCCTATTTGGAACCAGTCTGTTCTTCCATGTCCAGTTTTAACTGTTGCTTTCTGACCTGCGTACAGGTTTCTCAAGAGGCAGGTCAGGTGGTCTGGTATTCCCATCTCTCAGAATTTTCCACAGTTTATTGTGATCCACACAGTCAAAGGCTTTGGCATAGTCAATAAAGCAGAAATAGATGTTTTCCTGGAACTCTCTTGCCTTTTCCATGATCCAGCGGATATTGGCAACTTGATCTCTGGTTCCTCTGCCTTTTCTAAAGCCAGCTTGAACATCTGGAAGTTCATGGTTCACATATTGCTGAAGCCTGGTTTGGAGAATTTTGAGCATTACTTTACTAGCGTGTGAGATGAGTACAATTGTGCGAATTGTGCGGTAGTTTGAGCATTCTTTGGCATTGCCTTTCTTTGGGATTGGAATGAAAACTGACCTTTTCCAGTCCTGTGGCCACTGCTGAGTTTTCCAAATTTGCTGGCATATTGAGTACAGCACTTTCACAGCATCATCTTTCAGGATTTGAAAAACCTCCCCTGGAATTGCATCACCTCCACTAGCTTTGTTCGTAGTGATGCTTTCTAAGGCCCACTTGACTTCACATTCCAGAATGTCTGGCTCTAGGTGAGTGATCACATCATCATGATTATCTGGGTTGTGAAGATCTTTTTTGTACAGTTCTTCTGTGTATTCTTGCCACCTCTTCTTAATATCTTCTGCTTCTGTTATGTCCATACCATTTCTGTCCTTTATTGAGCCCATCTTTGCTCCTGTCCATACATACTATGATAAAGTTTAATTTATAAATTAGGCCTAGTGAGAAAATATCCAAATTGCCAGCATCACGACTCCTGCTCTTTAAACCATTAGTAAGTAAAATAAGGATGACTTTGACACAAGCACTGTGATACCACAACTGTCAACCTGAAAACCAAGACAGCTACTGAGCAGGCAGGCAGTGTATACAGTGAGGATATGCCGGACGAAGGGACGATCCACGTCCAGGACAGGAAGGAACAGGACAGTACGTTGGAAAGGCACACAGTTTAAATTTATGAATTATTTCTGGAATTTTCTATTTAGTATTTTTGGACCATGGTTGACCACAGATAACTGAAATCTTGGAAAGCGAAACCATGGATTACGAAGAGACTGCTCTGTTCACTACCCAACTCAATAATGAGTTCTTAGAGGCAAGAAATTCAACTTAATTTATTACTATCTTGAACTATAATCGGAGTACATGATACACTACATATAAATTTAATTTATAATTTCTACATATAAATTAAACTTTATCATAGTATGTATGTATAGGAGAAAACATAGTATAAATAGTGTTCATCACTACCCATGATTTCAGAGTAAAATGATGGGTGCTTTTATCCATGAAGGAAATCAGCCATGAATTCCTTTCAGTCATCATGACCCTGTCTGCTTTCTTACCTTGCTTATTGGTAGAGGCGAGGGGAGGATGCCTCCTCAGTGTTCCTGACCAATGGCAGGGATAACGACATCCCTTCATTTCACATATATGCATTATTTTTTAATTTATTTATTTTTAATTGAAGGATAATTGCTTTACCATGTTCTTTGGTTTCTGCCATATATCAACATGCGTTAGCCATAGGTATACATATGTCTGCTCTGGAACCTCCCTCCCACCTCCCACCCTTTCCCCCCTCTCTAGGTTGTTACAAGCCCCAGTTTGAGTACCCTGGGTCATACAGCAAATTTCCACTGGCTATTTTACAAACGGTATTGTACACGCTTCCATGTTACTCTCTCCATTCATCTCACCCTCTCCTTCCTCCCCCTCTGCCCATGTCTTTAAGTCTCTTCTCTGTGTCAGCATATCCACTGCTGCCCTGAAAATATGTTCATCACTACCGTCTTTCTGGATTCCATGTATAACGTTTCCCATATATGTATGGTTTGCCTGCATGTGCTAGACATTCTGATAGGCTTTAAGGGGGTGATTGTGAACGAAACAGAAAAAGCTGATTTTCTGCGGCTCTGGAGGGTGAAACAGTGATTGAGGGAGGTGGAGGACAGTGTATGTATCAAAGCAGGTGTATGTGATTCTTACTTCATGGTACATAGTTGTTGTTGTTTAGTCTCTAAGTCCTGTCCAACCTTTTGCTACCCCATGGACTGTAGCCTGCCAGGCTTCTCTGTCCATGGGATTTCCCAGGAAAGAGTACTGGAGTGGGTTGCCATTTCCATCTCTAGAGGATCTTCCTGACCCAGGGATTGAACCAACATATCCTATTTGACAGAGATATTCTTTACCAGTGTGCCACCTTGGTACATAGATTGACATTTAATTTTTTCAAACAAGCAACTGGGACTTCTTTAGGGGTAAAGATTACAAGCAGATGTAGTTGAGAAAGCCACAAATCCACTTTTGCAAGGTCTTAGCACATCTCAGATCAAATTTCCAAAGTAGGCAATAGACTCCAATTAAAAACAAAAGTGAGAAATGGGACATACCGTTCTTGCCTGAATCACACAGGCTTGAGCCCCTTCTCTGGGTTACATTTTATATGTGTATACAATTACAGTCCTCAAAACAACCCTATGAAGTAGGAGCTATGACCCCATTTTACAGAAAAATAAACTGAGTCTCAGAGAGAATAAACTATTATCCAAAGTAACATAGTTTAAAAATGACCAGATTGTAACAGAACACACAAGAGTTTGTCACTTTGACAGCCTTTTAAATTGTACTAAACTGTTTCATATTGTCTCTGTGTAACCTGCCCCTGTGGCAATGGCACCCCACTCCAGTACTCTTGCCTGGAAAATCCCATGGGCGGAGGAGCCTAGTAGGCTGCAGTCCATGGGGTCGCTACAGTCGGACACGACTGAGCGACTCACTTTCACTTTTCACTTTCATGCATTGGAGAAGGAAATGGCAACCCACTCCAGTGTTCTTGCCTGGAGAATCCCAGGGACGGGGGAGCCTGGTGGGCTGCCATCTATGGGGTCGCACAGAGTCGGACACGACTGAATCGACTTAGCAGCAGCAGCAGCAGCTCCTGTGTCAGAGGTTTTTTAAAAGATGACATGTCTTTGAGAGTTGAATATTTCTTTCACAAGTACTCACTGGCACCTCAGTATATAGATCTACTGTGATCTAAGGCTGAAGAATCCCCCATGGTGGAACTGGAGAGGGGAAATCTGCCACACTCTTTTATAAAGACAGACCGAGCACTTGGAGGGAACAGTCCATGTAATATTTGACCCTCTGGGCTCCACATTGCCTTGACCATAATGTGTGCTCCATGAATGGAGGTTAAGTAAGTGGCTGAATAATTAATGATGAGAATTATCTCTTACTTGCCAGCTTATGTTTTGTGCTACCAAATGTGACCAAGTAAAGCTGGCCTATAAATTACAAATTCAGGAATAGAAGGCAGGTAGGCTGTGCTCTGGAAGGTTGTGTTTTTTCCCCATATTTCTAAATTACTGCTCTTTTTATAAGCTGTAGAGAAACCAAGGAAAATTCCATGATGCTTCAAGAATGTGGGGTGGACATTTTCACTTCTGCACTGCTAATAGCTATTTGGACTCAAGATAACTTGACCCATTAGTTGTATAAAAATATCTATTTCTCTGAATTCCCTTACAAGCCTTGGAGTATGACTTCCTCTCTAAATAACATATTTAACTCAGAAAAGTACAAGGCAATGTAAGTCAGGAAACTACAAATTTTAACAGTATGAACATTTTGTAAAATGTTACAGGGAGTTTGATAGAATAACAGTGGAATCAAAAACATGATTTTTTTTTCAGTCCCCAACAATAGAGTGGAAATTCAATGTTAGTTTAAGGACTGAAGAAAATAAATGCAATGGAATTGTCAGATATAGTATAGGAAAAGCATTTGAGAAACCCTTTGAAGAAAAATGTAGGTAGTGGACTCTTTTAAGTGGTAGGCATGTGCTGAGTCACTTCAGTTGTGTCCGACTCTTTGCGACCCTTTGGACTGTAGCCTGCTAGGCTCTTCTGTCCATGGGGATTCTCCAGGCAAGAATACTAGAGTGGATTGCTATGCCCTCCTCCAAAGGATCTTCGCATCCCCCGGATCGAATCCACAACTCTTATGTCTCCTGCATTGGTAGGCAGGTTCTTTACCACTAGAGCCACCTAGGAAGCCCTTTTAGTGATGCTTCCTTTTATAAAACTATATGTACTATATATATTAATACATAGCCCTTTGAAAGTCCCCTTGAGAATCAGTTTTACTGCCATACATGTTTTTGACCTACTAAGAATATGTGTTCTGATAATATTAAGTCCAAAATTGTGCAAGGTCTTAAGCTGAAATATTTAAGTTTCCATGCTTTGGTAAAAATTTTAATACTGTGTTTAGTATGACAGCACACTGAATTTTTTTAAATGAAGATTTTGGTACCATGGGGTGCACAGAGTTAACACAAATCCGTCTTTCCAATAAAGACAGCCACCAAGGGTCCTGATCAGGAGGGGTCATAGCTCACCCCACTATCTATCCTCGCAAACCTTCATTTTGGTGTCACCTATATCATGTTAAACTGGCATAACTCCTTGTGAGTGGGCACAGGGCCAACATAACAGATGGCTCTGAGCTGGGTATGCCAAGGGACTGGGATGTGCATCAAGTCTGACTATTAGAAGTAGAGTTTCTGTCCAGGAGTTTTGTTCATATCAATATTTTTGCACATTTATAGTTTTTATTTTTAAAATTAATGCCCCAGTCTATGTTACACACCCATATGCACACACAGACAACCTCACAATTGTTTAGAATTTTAACAATTAAACACTTAACCAAATTTTAAATGTAAACAAATCCAGACTCAATAGCATAGGGCTGATAACATGTGATAGAATATTTAACCTGAGGTCAGTGTTTCCAATCTAGCTACATTGATAAAATTTAGAAAATATTTATGAATAATATGTGTCATGTTCATTTATTTATTGAGCAAAAATTTTAAAAAATTCCTAGTCAAATTTCTCTAAGTAAATGTGAATTATATGAAATATACATATTTGAAGAAAATAGATACTAGAGCAAAAAGTTAAAATATCACAGCAGTCACAATGATTTTATTTCTCCTTTTTCATATCTTCACTTACTGTGTCCAGCTTAACAAACTCAATCTGTGATCTAAAAGGCAAAGCAAAGTAAAATCCCAACAATTTAGGATTTTGTGGCATTATAAATATGTGTAAATCCCAAGAGTTTTGGTGTTTGCAGCCAATACCTATTTTCTGGATTCTTAGCATACAGAATATCAGCAAGTGCAAATTTATACCAAAAATGTAGCAGACAATAGAGGTCTGAAAGCTAAATAGGGCCAATCTTTTTTGGGAATAACAGTCTGAAATCAGTGATATAAATCACTCTCCGAAAAGCAACCAGAGCCAACAGCAAACGAAATGTGCTTTGTAGGGCCAGCGCCTTCTAGGACAATATCTCAAGCAGGTGATGCTTTGCAATCTGCCTGAGCTGAAGCTTCCAGGGTAAAGTCTTTGCCATTCCAGGTAAAATAATTATAAGAAGAGAGCAAACATTTTTTGAAACACCTATTCCCTGTTCATCCCAGTACTGTGTCCTTCATATAAAGTGACCTTATATAACAATTACAACAATCGTCTGAGAGTAAGCAGGATGATCCCCATTTTCAAGATGGGGAAATTGTTTTTCAGAGGATTAATTAAATTGCCCAAGGTCATACAGATGCTAAATATTCAGAGCTGGTTTCCTCACCCAGATTTTTCTGATCTTAAAAATGTCAGTTCTTTGCACTAATATCATGATGATCACCTCTGATGACCTAGCAAATGGAGCCAAACCAATAAGCAAACTTGGTGATTTATTATGGGTTTGGGGGTTGTGTTGGTCTTCTTAGCTAAAAGAAGGGGGTCTCAAATATCATGGTCCTAAAATTACAGCCAACCTTCCAGCAGCCAGTTAGCATTAAGAGAAGCTTCTATTTAATGCAGAAACTGTATTGACCAGGAACTGAAGAAGAGGTAACTAATTACCTTCAGAGTCTGAAAACGTGAGGATACAACTGCTTGAGTAGGGTATTTTATTGACCAAATTTTCATCCTGGTGTCTTCTTTGGAGTCCATTTCAGATTAATTGGTGAATATCCATGACTCCCTTTGATCTTCTAGAACTGTAAGTGTGAGACGCTTGGAACAGATAGAAGTGCAATTCATTGCTTTCTGCTATAGGAGCCAAACTTTAGAATTGGTGTGTTCATAAGTGAAAAAGGTAGACCATGTTGAAAAATATTTATCTTGAAGAAATGGATTTTGTGAAAATATTTAAAGAATTAGGAAATACTATATATATTTTTCATTAGAAACATAAATATAGCTAGAATATATAAAAATATATTCACTAGAAAATAATCAAAATCAAATTATAACAAGAGTTAATTTTAAAAAACAATGTTTTGCTAAATCTACTCAGGATTTTCACAGATAATTTTCTAATTATAAGATTAATAGATATTACTCTTCTATAATCTTTTAATTATTACTTTTTTCAATAATTCATTGAACCAATGTCTTCTTTTAACTCAGTGTTTTCTGTTTGAAAAAAAAAAGAATCTCGTGGTCTTCCATGGTTTCAAAGAATGGTGTAATAAGTTAATGGTGCTCAAGAATGTGAGAGGGGCTAACTGTTTCATTCTTTTCACTCTATTATATTTCCCTTGCAAAATGAAATGTGTTTTTTATGATTTTTATCCTTTTAGTTTCATGGTACATGGCTATACTTGATGCGATTTCAGGGTAATTTTATACAATTTTGTAAATGACTTAAGTGTTATAATGCACTGAAATACACTGTAAGGTGTTTTAAAATCTGTCATTTCCATTTAGAAGAAAACATGCCAAATATTCAATAAGCATGTATAAAGAAGTCGACTTCAGAACCCCTAGTGTGCAGAGAAGTTTGATTGACCTGTCTCCACCTCCCTTCGTTCCCTTCAGGCAAAATGGCCTCTAGCTTTAAGAATCCATAAAGGCCTTTGATTTTGAACAGTTAGTACTAAGTTCTGTGTTTCAGTTAAAAGCAAAATTTTTACCGATTTGAGGAGCAACTAAGAGGTTGGTATACAACATGTCACTTATGTCCCTTCTGAACACAGCTGATGTAATGGTTACAGGCTTTTTTGTTTTATTTTAACGTAGACCATCCTTTCTAGGTCCCTGAATCATTGAACATGGACTTTGCTATAAAATTATAATACCTGTTACTTAAGGGTCTGTATTTTTCTTAGGACTTTTACAGTTAACCTGCTGTGCTTTCAAACTTACTAAAATAGCATGAATGCTGTTTACTCTAGTACATAATATGTTTAGAATTCATATAGCTTTTCATATTTTTTTTTTCAGATCATTCCAGCCACTGTCAATTTCCCCTAATAAAGCTAATCTTCAGTTCTGCATTTAGCCACAGTATGCCAGTACGATTCACATTTTGATTCACCGTAAAATTCTAACTTTTCATATTATTTCATCCCAGAGTTCAAGTTGCTTTACTTAATAGATTGTCCTTTGATCTCATGGAGACAATTGCATTTTACTTCTCTAATGAAGCCTGTGTTATTATAGCCAAGTGAATGTTGCACCAAATGGTAGAAGAAATCCCGAAGGGGAGCAAGCTTTTCTCCACAGAGGTTGGAAAAAGCAGTATAATTCATTTTTGAGAGTTAGCAGGCAGTTTGTCCCCAAATCCCTACTTCATGCCATTATCACATTTTGCATTCTGAGCTATTTTGTAGTGGTGTGATGTATTTCCAAGGTTCTCTGAGTTATTTCTAACAACTCACCAGTTAAATAAGTTTGTGTGGCCTTTATTCAGCAGGCAGAATTTACAATAGGAGCAAAAAGCATGCAGAGTGGCCTCTTATTTCTGATGTTTTTGGCACAAATTTTGGTCCTCTTATTTACACTTTAATAATTTGAAACTGGCATTTATGGAAATTAATTTTCAAGGGGCCTTGTGCAATTTATTTAACAATGAATTAAGACATCGCCAAAATCTCAGTAGTTGAACTAAATGTGAAAGAAGTCGGTAGTTTAAAATTATATTCTATTCTGTGTATTGTATTTATCTTTAAGGCATTTATCGCCACAGTTTTATTGAGTTTGAGTAAAAGAAGGGATTGAAGATGAAGTGTAGAACGTGGGGAAGAAAAGAGAAAGCCTAATCCATACATAGAAACTGAGAAGATTTGATCTGTAGCCATAACCAGCACTGATTTATGAACAGTCCTGTTTTTTGTTAACCATTAATGTCAGAACTCAAGGCTGTATAACCTCTCAGTCATCTGTGTTCCCTCCCCAAATTCTACTTGTACATACAATTAAATGTTATCTACTGAGATCCTCCTGATTCCTCACAATCAAAAGTGATAGCCAGGATGATGCTTTACTGCTAGGATGTCATGATAAAATAGCCCGAGTTCCCTCCTATAGTCAATGGAGAGCCATTCAAAGATTTTAATTGAGGGTGGGAACAGGATCAAGTTTGTGTATTAGCCATGCGTTCCTGTAAAAGTGTGGAGGACAGATTGGAAAAGTAGAAGACAGGAGGTACGGGGATTAACCATTGTGAGAGAGATTTGATGGGGTCTGAACTGGGTGAGCATCACTGGAGGAGGAAAAGAGGAAAAACATTTTAAAGATGTTAAAATGGATGCAGAATCAGCAGGATTTAATGATTGATTATGAAGAGTGAGGGCAACAAGAAATCTAATGATTTCAGGATTTTGAGAAGATAATCAGACTTACTTAAGAAAATCTATTTCTAGGGCCTATAAATCTGATCAGGAGATGAACACCAGGCCTTTATAGATTGGCAATGTTGTCAGCCATCCTCTCAGACCAAATTCCTGGTTCATTGTTAAATGTGAGGCTGAAATCAGCTATTGTGGCAACAGCTCAGATACTGGCCTAAAAGAGCTTAGAAATAATGGATTTTCTTGATGGGTGATAGTTTAGAAAATAAGCAATTATGAAATGATCAATAGTAAAAATACTAATAAATGTAATTCATATCAGAGAAGCCTATTTTACCACAAATGAAATTTGGCCTCTGTTGTTACAGCAGAGCAGCTATTTACAGGGATTTGAATAACCAGATGCGGATACAATGATCGCGAACATAACGCGTATCTGTGGTTTTAAAGCCGTGGGGACTGGAGGGGGGCAATCTGGAAAACAAACAGGTGTAAAGATTTTAAGCGATATACAATGTACTTCTCCTTCTGTTTACAAAGCATGATTTGATTTTACATACCATCCTGTATAGTGACTTTAAAATTATTAAATGAGAATCGTAACCAGCAATGCATGCAAAATATTCATTCATTGTTGTAAACCACAAAAATATTCCTTTTATGCAAAGAGAATGCCATTGTAGAATTTTAAAAGGCATAGAAATAAAAGGCTCAGGATTGGAACGATTTAAACAAATTCACTAGAATATAGTAGATGATTAAAATACAATCTATAATTACATTACACTGGTATCAGGTAAGGATAAAAGCCTATAAATACACTGGGGTCAGGGTAAGCATAAAAAATGAAACAGTTATTTGAATAATCTGAGATCAAGTTGCAGTAATTAAAAACGAATGTATTATTCAAATGAAGGAATTAGGTTACAACACTCCTCGTATGAAAATATTATTGTGACAGACTGAAATAAGTTGGAAATGATTTTGATTAAAAAATGGGTAAAGGAATGTAATAACTTTCACCAGGGAAAAATAGATAATCAGGAAATATCAAAAAAATTTTTTTGGCTGACAGATGAGAGACTAAGAGAGGCTAGCTGTTCAAGTGCTTTTTAATACCTTAAACTTCCAACTGTTAAGCTTCTGTTGCTATTTTATTAAGAGATTTAATTTCTCAAATCATTCAAAGTTTCCAATTTCTTTCCAAAACTTTTCCAAAATCCCTTTCTCTCTACTTTTATGAAAGCAATATTTTTTGTAGTTTACAACAATGAAAATATTTTGCATGCATTTCTGGCTACAGTTTTTATTTAGCAATTTTAAAGTCATTATATAGGATGTTATATAAAATCAAATTGGTAAGCAGAAGTTCTCTCCTCTTAGTCTCTCTCTACATATTGTATATATACACACATTTTTGTTTATACTTGTATAAATGGTTTTTTCTGCAAAAATGTACAGAGGCCTGGGGAAGAGAGCAGGGCTGTTACTGATTACTTTAACATTTCTGATAGGATGTTATTTTGAGGGAAGAATGACCATTTTTATTTAACCTAGAGAAAGCATCACCAGTTAAACATGCAATTGCATGTCATTTATTGAGGAAACATACCTTAATGAGAGAACACACACAGACATATCTGTTTCCTCCTCCCTAAAGGTGTCATTTGCATTGTTTTCAAGGATTTGTACATTCATCTTCCATTATTATTTGCAGAAACTGCACAGTTAAATCTTATGTGTATTATCCCAAAAAATAAAATAAAATCATCTCCTAGTTCTAACAACGTCCATACCACCAGGTCCTGGGATAGTAGAAACACCTATTCAAAGCAGACTGGATATTTAGTGATTTATGAAGAGATGCATCTCAAAAGAAGGTGATAAGTTTTTCTTAGATAGTTTTGCAATTACATAGGAAGTTTATTTACTAAAGTGAGAGAACATATTTTAATAACATATTTTATATAAATTATTTCCCCAAATTTCATACAGTTAGCTTATTTTTAAAAACTACTGGAACAATAAGATGCTACAAATACCTATTAATCTCTTATTCCTTATTCATGGATAATTGGGACTACTATTCTCCACTGCTTTAAACCTGGAAATGTATAAATATGACTAGAATCACAGAAGCATCTGTAATTCACTACCTCTTTCCCTCACTTACAATATCATTAATCACTTGTAAGATGTAGAATTTGAAAGAGTGATGTTATATCCACACTACAGGCATTTGAATTATACCCTCATCGTCAAGAGCACCTCCCAAAGGGATAAGAGTCCTTCCCTAAAGTTGACAATTAGGAGAGTTGTTCTGTGTTTGTCAAACTGATGACTTGATTGTGTTTAACTAGTTGAGGGGCTGCATAACAAAGAGCTCGAGAATGAGCCAGCTCAGGGTCTGGTCCCATAATTTAGAATTTCCATAAATGTGAAATATTCAAATCTTTAAACCTTTATCTCAGTAAATATAATTACTCCACTAACCTTAGTAAGTTATTTGGAGAAAAAAAAAGTGAGATATCATAGTACATAGTAAGGGTTTAACAGTTACTAACTGAGCGACTGAACAACAACAATGAATAAAGTCATGCTGCTGCTAAGTCACTTCAGTCGTGTCCGACTCTGTGCGACCCCATAGACGGCAGCCCACCAGGCTCCCCCGTCCCTGGGATTCTCCAGGCAAGAACACTGGAGTGGGTTGCCATTTCCTTCTCCAATGCATGAAAGTGAAAAGTGAAAATGAAGTCGTTCAGTCGTGTCTGACCCTTAGCGACCCCATGGACTGCAGCCTACCAGGCTCCTCTGTCCATGGGATTTTCCAGGCAAGAGTACTGGAGTGGGGTGCCATTGCCTTCTCCTGTAAATCCTACAGCAGTTCTATAGTGGAAGACAAGTTACTCTCATGACTATATGACCTCTAACATGCCCCCTAACTCGTTGGAGCTCTGTTTCTTCATCTCTAACAGAAGTCCAGAAGCCCTCGTTTCCTACCAGACATAAATATTTACAATCTTATGGGTGACATTCAGTGGAGTAAGACCAATATATGCTGCTGCTGCTAAGTCGCTTCAGTCGTGTCAGACTCTGTGCAACCCCATAGACAGCAGCCCACCAGGCTTCCCCATTCCTGGGATTCTCCAGGCAAAAACACTGGAGTGGGTTGCCATTTCTTCTCCAATGTGTGAAAGTGAAAAGTGAAAGTGAAGTCTCTCAGTCACGTCTGACTCTTAGCGACCCCATGGACTGCAGCCTACCAGGCTTCTCCGTCCATGGGATTTTCCAGGCAAGAGTACTGGAGTGGGGTGCCATTGCCTTTTCCAAGAGATGTCTTATTTAATATTTTGTTTTGGAAAGTGAAAGTGCTAGTCGCTCAGTTCAATTCAGTCGCTCAGTTGTGTCTGACTCTTTGCGACCCCATGGACTGCAGCACACCAGGCCTCCCTGTCCATCACCAATTCCCAGAGTTTACTCAAACTCACGTCCATTGAGTCGGTGATGCCATCCAACCATCTCATCCTCTGTCATCCCCTTCTCTTCCCACCTTCAATCTTTCTCAGCATCAGGGTCTTTTCAAATGAGTCAGTTCTTTGCATCAGGTGGCCAAAGTATTGGAGTTTCAGCTTCAGCATCAGTCCTTCCAATGAATATTCAGGACTGATCTCTTTTAGAATGGACTGGTTGGATCTCCTTGCAGCCCAAGGGACTCTCAAGAGTCTTCTCCAACACCACACTTCAAAAGCATCAATTCTTCGGTGCTCAGCTTTCTTTATAGTCCAACTCTCACATCCATACATGACCACGGGAAAAACCATAGCTTTGACTAGACAGACCTTTGTTGGCAAAAGAATGTCTCTGCTTTGTAATATGCCATCTAGGTTGGTCATAACTTTTCTTCCAAGGAGTAAGCATCTTTTAATTTCATGGCTGCAGTCACCATCTGCAGTGATTTTGGAGCCCCCAAAAATAAAGTCTGACACTGTTTCCATGGTTTCCCTGTCTATTTGCCATGAAGTGATGGGACCAGATGCCATGTTCTTAGTTTTCTGAATGTTGAGCTTTAAGCCAACTTTTTCACTCTCCTCTTTCACTTTCATCAAGAGGCTCTTTAGTTCTTCTTCACTTTCTGCCATAAGGGTGGTGTCATCTGCATATCTGAGGTTATTGATTATTTCTCCCCGCAATCTTGATTCCAGCTTGTGCTTTATCCAGCCCAGCGTTTCTCATGATGTACTCTGCATATAAGTTAAATAAGCAGGGTGACAATATACAGCCTTGACGTAAACCTTTCCCAATTTGGAACCAGTCTGTTGTTCCATGTCCAGTTCTAACTGTTGCTTCCTGACCTGCATACAGATTTCTCAAGGGGAAGGTCAGGTTGGTCGCTTAGCTGTGTCCAACTCTTTCCAACCGCTTGGACTATATATAGCCCCTGTGTATGGAATTCTCCAGGCAAGAATACTGGAGTGGGTTGCCATTCTCTTCTCCAGAGGATCTTCCCTACCCAATGATCGAACCCATATCTCCCACATTGCAGGCAGATTCTTTACTGTCTGAGCCTGGGGCTTCCCAGGTGGCACTATGATAAAGAATCCACCTGCCAATGCAGGAGACGTGGGTTCAATCACTGGGTGAGGAAGATACCCTGGAGAAGGAAATGGCAACCCACTTCAGTATTCTCTCCTGGAGAATTCCATGGACAGAGAAACCTGATGGGCTACAGTCCATGGGTTTCCCAAAGAGTGGTATTGGAAAGATAATGGGGAAAAACCCAGGTTTCTTTCTCTAAAGATCATTTGTCATCTATTGAGTTTTTCATGTCTTTGGTGGATTTTTATATTGTTTTCCTTTACAGTCTCTGAAAAACAAATTCAGCCACAAAGGAAACATGGCCATTTATGAAGCACATATTACTTTGTTAAAAATAAAAAAAGTAGGCCCTTTGCCTTCCTGCTGAGCTAGGTTTAGCTACTCATGCCGGCAACTCAAAATAAAAATCAGGGTCTATCACATGAGTTTGTTTCAGCCACCCTTTTCCTTTGATTCATTCTCTAATCACCCACCACTCCCCCTCCAGGTCTCTTTTTGGTTTCAATGACCACTTCCTGGCCCAAATGCAACTTCCCACTATGGGATACTTGAGGGATTCAGAGGAATGTTCTTCTCTAGAGTAAGAATTCTTTTTCTTCTCTTTTTGTCTTCCCTCTCGTCTCCTCTTTCTTTGGGAGGTCAGAGGACGGGGCTTCCATATTTCTGACACTGCTATCATTTTCCGTATGTCAGGCCTTTGTTGGTTCTCAAAGACTAAAATCCAAAAATGAGTCTTCATCTTGAGCTCTTATTTTTATACTGCATTTCCTTTGCCTGTCTTTCCCTCTTATCACTGCTTTATAAAACATTACCACCATTTGTCCTTAGCCTGACCCTACCTCTGTTGAAATCCTTTTAAAGTCTTAATTATATCCTGTCTTGACGTTTTCAGTTCCTTCTTTAGCAATCTTCCACTCCCTAAAATTTTGGCTCTACTGAATACTTCAACTAGATCATTCTTTTGGACCCTTTGTGTACAGAAAAAAAATGTCATAACTTCAGCAATTTATCTCCTTCTTTTACTTTCATCTTTATAGAGATATAAAGAAAGATAACTTAATCTGCTGTGCCTTCCTTGCTTATGTTAATAAAAATTTATTGGAGAGGAAAAAAAAAAGGTTGCTTCTTTTTTTTTTCCTCCCAAAATTCCACCTTCATTTTCTGTTTATATTTCAATTTTTATCAGGCTGTAGGTAGACTAGATAGAAGGCTGGTCTTTTAACTACCCTTGATCTAGTAAGTTTAGAGCTGAAAGAGTGGTTCATGAAAATATTGCAGAGAATTACATCAGGGATTTGCAGAATTCTAACAGATTTACTTCGATCATCTTCTAGGTACCAGGATCAGGGATTCCCTCCCAAGGGCTCTACAGCAGTTTCCTCATGCTATTGACTGCAACACAATTCTGTGTGGGACGGCCAGAGAGATGAGCCATGCAGACTGCTATACTACCCATACAGAAGGTCTTCAAACTTTCAAATGCTTACAAAAACAAACAGGAGGATAAAGAAAATATTGGATTTGATCTCAAGGAAGGTAGTTGGACACCAACCAGAGCCATGTGACTTTCTGCTTAAAAATTTATGTCCAACTCCTATTAAAATAGCACCCCATTTCCAAGGATCTTTCTGTTCTTATAAGTAAAACTGAGATCACACACTTAATGTTTAAGAAATGTTAAACAATAAGCTGTAGTTTCAGTTAGGCTTTTCAATTCATAGCTAGACCATAGAGGATACTTTATTACCTCAAGTTAACCTTAGTTAGCTTTTCCATTTTCCCGCATAATATCTGAATGATATCTTGGCTACTCTAAACCATTAAATCACAAAGCCCATGTAGAAATTCAAGACCAAATGCAGTAGTAAAGCAATCAAAATAACATTAAAAAAATAAATAAACCCACTCAGATGATAAAGAAGGTGTGACTCAGAGACATGGGTGCTGTGGTGAATTTAAGCAAATACCACTCAGCTCAGAAAGTCATAAAGCAAAGACCCATCTCCATACCCTTCATCTCGGAGCCCATTTTCAGATCACTCTTGGACTCCCTCCTTTGCTTACTCCTGGCCTCTGGGTAATGCAAATGATTAAGAGTGAAATGTGTTTTTCACCTGGGCATTCGTGTGTGTGTGCTCAGTCGCTCAGCTGTGTCTAACTCTTTGCAACCCTAGGGACTGTAGCCTGCCAGACTCCTCTGTCCATGGGATGCTCTAGACAAGAATACTGGGGTGGGTTGACATTTCCTACTCCAAGGGATCTTCCCGACTGAGGGATCACACCCATATCTCTTATGTCTCTTGCATTGGCAAGTGGATTCTTTACCACTGCGCCACCTGTGAAGCCCAGACATTGATAAAGCGAAATACATAGATAGATGTAACAACTTGGACGTCATTCAAGTCCATTTTTCTGATGAACTTAATGAACTGCACTCTTGAGTATGACATTCTGTCACTCTTCTCGGCACTAAACCACACCCTGATGTCAGTGCCCAGCGTGTGTGCAGTGCTGAGGATAGCCTCCAAGAAAAGGGTCCCCCCACTGACTCCTCCTTGTTTTCTTTTACTTGACTGAGACTCATACCTAAAGGTGATCGATAAAATGCAACATAAAACATGAGTTCAGTTCAGTCGCTCAGATGTGTCCGCCTCTTTGCGACTGCATGGACTGCAGCATGCCAGGCCTCCTGGTCCATCAGCAACTCCCTGACCTTGCTCAAACTCATGTCCATCGAGTCGGTGATGCCATCCAACTGTCTCATCCTCTGTTGTCCCCTTCTCCTCCTGCATGAGTGTATTTTACCACATCCTGTCACAACAGAGTCCAACCGAGAAGGATCAGTGAAACATTGAGAATCAAGACTTTTTCCCCCTTAATTCTTAAAGGCAGTGATAAAAGTACATTTTTCTATCTCCAGATGACACTAGTCTGAGGATATTTGCACCCATCTGGGGATAAAGACAATGTATTTTATTATTAACTTTACTGAAAACAATTGATAGCGCTCTTGAACATAGCACTGACCCTTTTCTCCAAATTAATGCACAATAAAATTTATCATTCCAAGCTGCACAATGAAAATGGAACAGAAGGCCATACAGTCTTAAAGAAATCATTTGGCTCTGGTTTTATCATCACACAAGCAAAAATTTGCGATTTTGCAGTTCATTCCCCTACGATCACCCACTCATCTGCAACAGCCTTGGCAGGAGGCCATCCTGCCTTCCATGCTGCCCTTCCTAACTCGACTGTCAAGGGCCAGCCTTGAAAGATGGGTTTTCAAAGCCCTGGGCAGAGCCACAACTCCTTTTCTGTTTGTGGAGTTGCAGTGATGTGTAGCCCCATTTCTTCCTTTGAAATTATTCCATATGCTATTATATTGACTGAGCACTTGTTTTTAATTCTGAATTTTCTTAATGCTAATATAATTTGTAAGAAATGCTAAACATTCTTCGATGGCAATAAGATTATACAGAAGCTTCTTGCTGTTGTCATTGTTTAGTCACTCAGTTGGGTCCAATTCTTTGCAACCCCATGGGCTGTATGTAGCCTTCCAGGCTCCTCTGTCTTTGGGTTTTCCTAGGCAAGAATACTGGAGTGGGTTGCCCTTTCCTTCTCCAGAGGATCTTCCTGACCCAGGAATTGAACCCATGTCTCCTGCATCTTTATCACCGAGCCACCTGGAAAGCCCCTATGTGGTGGCTAGATTGTACAAATTCTAAAAATACATGCTTTAAGCTGGTCTTACAAATGATGGTAGGATGCAATATGATGTTTATTAGGCAGCTCCACTGAGGATTTCAAACCCACTCCACTCAGTATAATGGGATTTTGCCTAGGAATTAAACAGTTGAAAAAGTCTTTAGAGTTTAAGCCTCAGTGTAAAGCAGCTCTTTAATTGGGACTCTGATCCAAGACTTCCACTTAAGAATGACAAGGATTGAGAATGTCATGTGACCATGGGTATCTTTGCCATGTGGAGGCTAAGTTAAAATCAAGTAAAGAAAAGCCCTCAATGATAGAAAGATAGCAAGATGTAGGAAAAGGTGAGTGTAGAAGGAATTTATGAAGACACTTAGGTAAAATTCCTTACACTCTTTGGCATTAGAGGAAACAAAATACTGTTAGTTATTACTGCTAGTAATGGTAACTTTAAGAATTGAGGTTTTAAAGTTCAGAGCAAAGTTTTCTCCCAGTTGGAGGAGGAGAAGGCAGGCAAGAGGAAAGGAGAAGAAAAACAGAAGGACATGATTTCAGACAGACCTTCTACAGGGTATTTTAGTTTTCTGGGGACTCTCAGGTGGCGCTAGTGGTAAAGAATCTGCCTGCCAGTGTAGGCGGTATGGGCTCGATCCCTGTGTGGGGAAGATCCCCTAGAGAAGGATATGGCAACCCACTCCAATACTTTTGCCTAGAAAACTTCATGGACATAGGAGCCTGGCAGGCTACAGTCCATGGGGTCACAAAAAGTTGCACGTGACTTAGCATGTATGCAATTTAGTTTTATACATATAATCACCTTTATCATTCAAAGCTGGTTTTTTTTTTTTCTTTCTAAGCACAAACACATAATTCCCCACAACATTCAAGGCAATACATGTGTCTCCCTAATTATTCAATATTCAAAGAGTTATATTATAGAAGGTCTTTAAAACATCCATGACTGCAGATTATAAACTCATTCAATAATAAGTGCTTCATGTGCTTTGTTTAAGAAAGTGAGGAGCTAAAAGAGCATGGTAATGACAGTTGTCTTCTTTTAAACAGAACATTCATTTGATGAGTTCACATTATACTTATTCTTCAGGAACACGGGTTCTTTTCCTGTTTTGTGGGGGAAACTTAAAATTTTATGTTTTCTGATCTTGACACAAGCTCGTGAGTTGAATTCAGTGCCATTTAGATGGGCATCAGACAGTATATACATTATCACAGAGTTGTTTAGTCAATTAACAGAAATCTTTGGGGATTATAAAGCTTGGTGTAGCAACTTCACATTTAGGATTAAATAGAATTAAATAAAGCCCATATTTTCTTCAGGTTTGGCTCTTAGAATGCACCGAGCGCCATCTGCTGGTAAAACTATTTTCTTACCAAAACTGAGTGCAAATGGAGACCAGGTACACATACCTCAAAATAGAGGTTTGTGAAGAAAATCAAAGAGTATCCATGCAGTATAAATAATCCTCATTTCACATGAAAGCATCCTATTGTAATCCGTTATATAATAATTCAAAAATTCGCCTTAGGATAAAGATCCAGCAGCACTTCAAATAAGAAATAAGCTGAGTTGCCATATTTTAGAAGAGACCATCATGAACATTTTAGGCCTAGAAGTAATAACTATAAAGGTTTTCTGGTTTCACTTAAATCATTATATGAACATATCCAATTAGTGCAAAAAATCAACAAATTTTAAAACAAATCAAACACTATAGTACCATTTCTTTCTGTATATATGGAAGCAGTTAATGAACATAAAAGTTTAATCTTAGTCATCTTTACCATTGAATTAGAAGTTGAATTTTTTTATAGTGTTTTTGTTCATTTTGTAAGACATCATGTGCGTGCATGCTAAGTTGCTTCAGTTGTGTCCGACTCTGTGCGACCCTGTAGACTGCAGCCTGCCAGACTCCTCTGTCCGTGGGATTCTCTAGCCGAGAATACTGAACTGGGTTGCCATGCCCTCCTCCTTGTAAGTTAACATAAACACCTTCCCTCTTACTCTGCTGCTGCTGCTGCTGCTAAGTCACTTCAGTCGTGTCCGACTCTGTGTGACCCCGGAGACGGCAGCCCACCAGGATCCCCCGTCCCTGGGATTCTCCAGGCAAGAACACTGGAGTGGGTTGCCATTTTCTTCTCCAACGGATGAAAGTGAAAAGTGAAAGTGAAGTCGCTCAGTCGTGCCCGACTCTTAGCGACCCCATGGACTGCAGCCCACCAGGCTCCTCCATCCATGGGATTTCCCAGGCAAGAGTACTGGAGTGGGGTGCCATTGCCTTCTCTGTTCCTCTTACTCTATATAATATTTATTTATTTTAAAAGTTCTATGTCCACAGAATCTCAGTATCTTGATAAACGTCTCAAAGGTAGGACAAGAAGGAAATATAGTACTTCTAGAAGGAATTCTACTTCACAGTGTCTTTGAAGATTTTTGTTATTTAAAATACATGTTGAATTTTTGTTCTAATGCTTGATGTCTCTGAAATTCAAAGAAACATAGTAAACACGCACTTCTGCCGGCATTTCAGGTCCTCCATAACCCATGTAGAAAATTAGATTCACTGTTTGCCATAAACCTTGTCTCCTGACCATATCGCTCCTTACCCAGCTATATGAGCAGCCGTTTCCATTGTTCCTATGAAAGCAATTATTAGTTCTGTTACATTTAACAGTGGATTGTAAAGAAAAATAATTACAGGAAATCTCTTAGAAAAATGAAATAAAAATATAAACATTATTTTAAATTATAATTATATAAAAAAAACCTGCCACGAATTGTTATCCCCAGAATTTGAACCTTAATAACAGGAGTTGGTCATTGCACATAATAATAAATAGCTTATCAGTAGATTTATTGAGTTCTTAATGAGAAATAACATGTTCTCTGTAAAGGAATAATTTTTTGAAAAGGAACATCCTCTGGACAGCAAAAAGATGAAAAAGTGTAGTGTGTGTGTGTGTGTGTGTGTGTGTGTGTGTAATTTTAAAATAGCAACATGAAGACAGCTTCTGTGTGTGTCTTTATGTTTTTTTTTTTAATAAATGATATATTCTTAAGAGAAAATTAGAATAAACATACTTAAAAGTTAATAAACTTTGAGCAAGCATGAAATGATTTTGGCTGTTCAGAAAGAGGTTTCCAGAAAAACACAATGCAAAAGGAATTTAACCCCTTTTCCTACTTTCTTCCTTCTGTGGATGCATCTGGTCAGCACCTGAGGGACAGGATTTCTTCTAAAGACAAGGAGGGGCTTTGTTTTTGTTTTAAACTTTTTATTTTGTATTGGAGAATAGCAGATTAACAATCAACGTTGTGATAGTTTCAGGTGAACAGCAATTAGGGAGTTGGGGATGGACGTGTACACACTGCCGTATTTCAAATGGATAACCAGCAAGGACCTACTGTACAGCACATGGAACTCTGCTCAATGTTATGTGGCAGCCTGGATGGGAGGGGAGTTTGGGGGAGAATGGATACATGAAGATGTATGGCTGAGAACAAGGAGTTTTTGACCATTCAGACCCACTGTATTGAAAACCATCTTCTGGGAGGAGACTTTGGGCAAAGCCTCCCTGAGCGCTTTGCGGTCCTAGAACAGGGAAGCCCTCCATCCGTGATATAGACAGAGGATCGCAAACTCAGGGCCTCTGCCAGCCCCTTGTCTCTTCTGCCCCTTCATCTACCTGGCCTTGCAGCCCCACAACACCCTTTCCAAGGAGTCTATACTTTTAAACTGACTCCCTGGAGAAGTTTAATGAGCCTCTTAGAATTTAAAAAAATTAAAAAAGGGCAAAACAAAGCAGTATAATGGAAATGGACAAGCTGAAAAAGGAATAGAGAGGTTCATTCCCAGCCTGGTGCTGGGGGCTTTCATCAGGAAACTGCGATGGACATTGCACAGAGCTTTGGAAGGAGAAAAGAAAGAAATTAAAAACAGCTTCCCATGATGAACTTGTATAATTTATTCCTCTGCAAAGCAGTAGGCACAATGTTTCATTTTCTTTCCCCTCCGCTCTTTTTTTTCCCTCCTCCACCTAATTTCTGAGCATTCCCAGGCTAGGCAAGAATGAAAATTAAGCCTCCCCAACACAGGAGTCATAATGAAAGTGTGGTACGCGCTCAGATTATTCATAAACTCGCAAGTTGTGTATTTTGGTGGAGATTTCCTCCCTTCTGCTCCTGATTGCTGATGAAGAATGGTGTTTTAATAGGCAGATGGTAAAGACAATTACAGTTAGGGGCTCAGCTGGGAGTTACATCAGTTTATTGCAAATTATTAGTTGATAAATGCTTTTGTTTACAAGCAGAGTCTTAAGCAGCTTTGTAATCAGTTTATCAACAGCAGGTGGAATCTTGACAGATCGCCTTTGGGGTGTAATGTCACCTGTGGGCTAGTTGTTTAAAATCTTGATGGTCAGGCAGCCAGACAGTCTGATAGCTACCTGATGGCACCATGGCAAGCTCCTGCAAAATCAGGGCACAGTCCACCTTAGACTACAGCACAAAGCCCAGGGATGCTGGAAAGATTCCATGAGCAAATCTTTTCCTGTTGAAATCCCATAAAAATATCACACCTCTTTGCCTAAAACCTCAAATAGGATACCTGAGTTTCAATGACCTTCAACATGTAAGTTCAGAAGATTTTCCAGGCAGTGCTGTGTGCTGTGCTAAGTTGCTTCAGTTGTGTCTGACTCTTTGTGACCCTATGGACTGTAGCCTGCCAGGCTCCTCTGTCCATGGGGTCCTCCAGACAAGAATACTGGAGTGGGCTGCCATGCCCTCCTCCAGGGGATCTTCGCGACCCAGGAATCGAACCCATGTCTCTTCCGTTTCCTGCATTGGCAGGTGGGTTCTTCACCACCAGCGCCAGCTGGGAAGCCCCCAAGGCAGTGCTGAGTGCCTCCGTATTAACTAAGCAAAACCTCTGCACCTACACGCTTCAGCAGAAACCTGAAACTGATCACAGAGACACTGTTTACTTTTCTGAAAGGGACTTCCTGTGCTTCCTCAACGGGAAAGGGAAGTATTTCAGTGGGCAACATTGTCTTACAGAAAAAAAATAGAAGTTCTGTTGGGAGAATACACACCATGAGCCAAAAGACCTGGTGGGGATCTATTACAAGTTTGGGCCAGGGAATGCGCTCTGATAGGAGGGTAGTTGAGGAAACACACTTGTTTAACCAGGCTAGCTTTGATTTCGTTGACGATAAAATGGGATGATAGTATTTCCTATTTGTCACACAGATAATCCCTCTCGATTAATGAGGGTATTCATGTTTCTTTATTCTGAGTTCTGTCAAACCAATGTTATCTGTTGAATTTATGCTAAATAATACAGCATATAATATTTAAAATGACAATTCACAGATGACGTTCTTAAGCCCACTTCCAAAATACTTGCTGAAAGAGGGTGCTTTCAATGTAGCATTTTTGCAGTAATGCATTGTTGTTGTTATTAAGTCACTAGGTCATGTCTGACTCTTTTGTGACTCCAGGAATGATAGCCCACCAGGCTCTTCTGTCCATGAGATTTCCCAGGCAAGGATATTGGAGTGTGTTGCCATTTCTTTCTTCAGGGGATCTTCCTGACTCAAGGATCGAACCTGCATCTCCTGCATTGGCAGGCAGATACTTTACCACTGAGCCACCGGGGAAGCCTGCAATAAACAGCATTTACTAGTTTGTTTGCATTGCTGTAAGGACACGGTTTATAAACCTGAGATGTTCAAAGATAGATCCTTGAAAACAGTCACCTGATCTTAAGCCAATGAACAAACTCATATCTATCTAATTTACTCTCACACTAACAAAGTAAATTTGGGACTTAATCGAAACAAAACCACTCCAGTATTCTTACCTGGAGAATCCCATGGACAGAGAAGCCTGGTGGGCTATAGTCCATGGGGTAGCAAAGAGTCGGACATGACTGAAGCAACTTGCACAGCACAAAATAGTCATTTTTGTTCATACCGACTGTTAATTTATATGTTTTTATTTCCTGATTGACAAGCAAAACTTATCAAGCTAATTGGAAACTAGCTCCTGAAGTCAGAATCAGGTTTCATAGCTGGAATTAGATATTTCATATCCTCTAAAATATCGACATAATCCAGGAAAGTTTTTGGAAATATGACTCCAGCTGATAAATTTTAAATCATATATAACATATGTGTAAAAGCAAAAATCTTTCTTCTCAATCTCAGAAATACCGTTAAGTACATCTATTCATTTATCTCCCTGCCTTCTTCTTTCTAATTGTACCTGAGATTCTCAATTAAGATCCTAAAATCACAGAATAGAATAAATCTTACTTAAACTGACCACATCACTCAGTAAAGTTTGTAATTTTAATGTTGGGTTGACATAAGCCTACTTAAAAATATTTGGGAGAAAAGCAGAGTGTGAAGTTTTATTCTCACATCAACATTCAGCACACAGTATTCCGTTCCCAATTTGCCAGTTCTTAAGCAATTAAATGTTCTATTGACATCACAGGAAAGGCTGAAGAATGAAAAGCCTTGCTATCTTAAATTGTAAATTGTGTTTTAATATAAAGCACATAAAAAGTTGGTTTCTTTGTTTTCTATAATCAAGTTAATGAAGGATGAATCGTGCATTTGGCAAGTGATTCTGCCATGTGTCCATCCCTCTTGGTTGGAAAAGGCAAAGAAGAATTGAAAACAAAATCGCTTCTCTTCTTTGGCCCCCCCAAACCAAAGGCACACTCTAGAGTTGCTGGTCAAGTCTGATTTTTTTTCCTCCTTCTCTCAGGAACTGCTAGGATGTTCTATAAAAAGATGTCAAGAAAGCCAGCATGGGAAAGTTAAATGCTCCAAAATGCCCTGCATTGCCTATAAGTACAAATGAAAAATGTTAAAGATTATTTAAAAACAGGAAAGACCTTTTGCAAAATGCTTTTGATTTATTGCTGTGTATGGTTCAGATCTTTATCAATTATCCTCACTCTATTTTATTCAAAAACTATTGTAGACGATGACTTGGCATGTTGCTGCATACGGAAAAAAGGCATTAATCAACCCTAAATAAACAAGTGCAGAGATCTATCTAACAACTATGAAGTAGTTAATGCATTTTAAAGCAATTTTATTCTAGAAAGGAGGTCTAAAAGAGTAGTGCTTAATTATCTGGACTCCTCTGTGCTGGGCTCCCTTTTGATTGTATTAATGAAGCAGCTGGCCCATTGTTTCCCTTTAATTCCTCTATTGTTTTAAGAATATGTCACAGCTCTTTATTCTTTTATCAGGTGCTGTGCAGGAGGACCCACACAATACCTCGTATTCCTACTGTATTTGCCAATGCACAAAGAAACCTCCACAGCGGTTTGCAAAGAAGGGGCACACATAATTTATAAGTTCTGTTCCTTGCACTACTCCACTGTCAAGAATTTCAACAGTATTGGATTAGAATTCATTATAAAATTGGTATTAAACATCCTGGCTTCATATAGATACATGTGCTGTGTGAATGTCCCTACCTTGAGATCTAGGTAGTAACACCTGCGATGTTGAAATGGGACTGTTACTCAGCTTTGGAGGAATTATTCTGCCCAATCCCTTCCTAGTTGTGACAAGACTAAATTTCATAAGTGGGCATCATGTTGTATTTTCACATTATTTAGGTAAAAAAAAGAAGTTAATGGACAAACAAGTATCCTTGTTTCTTCTGCTTCCAGAAACAGTGTCGTGTGTGTGTGTGTGTGTGTGTGTGTGTTCAACAGCCCATTTATTCCCCCAGAGAATGGATTTATGCTAGTTTGCCTAAAGGGGATCATGGTTTACTCTATGCTGCTGCTGCTGCTAAGTCGCTTCAGTCGTGTCTGACTCTGTGCGACCCCGTAGATGGCAGCCCACCAGGCTCCCCTGTCCCTGGGATTGTCCAGGCAAGAACACTGGAGTGGGTTGCCATTTCCTTCTCCAATGTGTGAAAGTGAAAAGTGAAAGTGAAGTCACTCAGTCATGCCCAACTCTTAGCGACCTCATGGACTGCAGCCTACCAGCCTGCTCCATCCATGGGATTTTCCAGGCAAGAGTACTGGAGTGAGGTGCCATTGCCTTCTCCGGGTTTACTCTATACAGCAATATATAACCTTTCTTAATTGAACACTGATCACTTGACCACCTTCTTCTTGTATTTCACACACGTGAAGGAAACAGAATTTTAGGTTAATGTGGAAATATCACTGTACATCTTAAGGAATCAAAATGCTGTAGCAATTTAGTATATAATATATTTTACACCAAAGCTATTTTAAAATGCTGGTTCATTTATGTGTAATTACCTTTTCTCTAAATTTCCATGAAAATCTCACACACACACACACACAAAATCACCCACAGTAAAAAATTTCAAATGTCTGATTCACATAGACTTTCTCTTTTTACAGTTTTTCTTTGTTTTTTTTTTCCCATCAGATGTCTGTATTTTTGGAGACTGTTTCATTGATTTTTCCCCTTAGTGTTCCCAGTCCAATAAAGAGAAGTAAGCTTTAATGACTTAATGCTGTGTAGTAAAAGTTACCAACTTCAACTTTTAAAATATCCTTAGAAAATCCATTAGAATAAATTAGTATTGAAAACCACTGATTTCCTTTTGTATTGTTAGTTGAGTGTGTGCGGGTTTGGGATTTTTTTAAGCTCAGAATAAAGTTCCAAACTGGCATCTCTATCTAATTGCTCGAGGCTCCTTATCCTTATACATACTGAGGCAGAATAATATTAATACAGAATCTAAATGTGATATAATTGGTTCAATTTACTGTATATTTTTATGCTAAGCTTAGGTCCATATCTTGATGAGCCCAGATGTAGTTGTGCTTAAGGTTTACAGCTTCATGTTGCTTGCATTTCCTTATTTTTACAAAGCAAGTGTCTATCAATCACACAGATAAATTAGAAAGACACATGTATAGACATAACACATGGAAAAGATTTTTCAGCGTGCTATGTAATTATTAACCTGATTTTTACCATCGTAAGAAAGCATGAATTGCAGATAGCATGGACGAAGTTACATGCTTTTATACTGGATACATTTTGCTTATACAGAACTCTATAGGTATGGTTGAACAATATAATTGAAGCTTTGTCAGCTCTGTAACCTAGCAACAGATAATACTGTTAGGTTACTGAATTGCTCCTGGTTGACAAGTAGGGAGTATTTTTGTGTTTATCATGTTTGCTAATGATGGGATCCTTTCCAAACGGCTTGTCTTAATCTTAATTAGAGTTTATCAGCAGAGGTCTGCCTGACATTGTGCAGACACTGATTTCATAAATAATAAAAGTGCAAGTGAAAAATTTGGCAGGATGGGGAGATATTTAAGGCCACCGCTTCTAGGAAGAGGAGCGTGAATTTCCAAAATATAATCGAGCTTGAACTGTGACTTTATTCTTTATTATCAAAACTTGTAGTACACTTCACTGCAGTTTTGACAGCAATTATGAGAAGAATTTATAAGCTTCCTGTTAGGAACCATATCTGTTTGTACAAGAACTTTGATCATAAACATTACTTAGAACAGCAAGTACATGGTTTTTCAAGAACGTCAAGGTCTGGGTAGTTATTACTTTCTATGGAACCTTGAGTGTATTTGCCCTTTATGTGTGTGGGTGTGGAGACTGGGGAGAGTGACTACATTTGCAGCACTAGAGGCAAGCAGAGAATCCTAAAATAATCTCTCCATTTGGTAGATTCAGGGAAGGTATCAGCTGCTTTAGTGCCTGATGTCATTTGATAAAGACTTCATGCCCAGGCAGTAGGAATCTGATTTTTTTTTTTTTTTTGCTCTGGTTTGCATGATATGATCTTTCAGTTCTTTTTTTCTTTGCAATGTTATTAATCATTTCTAATAATAAGTTACACATCTTCCAAATTATAAAGAGTTAAACATTGTAAAGCTAAATACAATTCACAAATTAACTAAATTCCTAACTGGTTTATGCAGTTGAAGGGTGATGCAAAGTCATTACCTTCTTTATCTACTTTTCTACACCTTTTCACTCACCATGCCCATATTCTTCAAATATTATTCAAAGCTATTTTCAGTTGTCATTTTCTGAGTTTCAAAGTAGACATCTCTCTATTGAACTGTTTGAACAAGTCAATGAAATATTTGATTATCAAGAGAGACTTTTTTGTTCCTAGACTTCCATTCTTTCTACTCTGTACAAACTGCGAATAGTTTACCCTTATGCCAGTGATCCTTAACTCTAGAGGCATAGGAAGCCTTTCAGGGAGCTTCTGAAAAATAATGAAGCCCAGACCTCACTCCTAGGGATTCTGATTTGATTTATCTGGGGTAGGACCCAGGAACCAGTGGTGATGAAGAGTTCCCAGGTGAATGTACTATGCAGTCGTGGTTATAAAGAATTTTGATGCCTTTTAGTATCCAACTCAACTTGAGCAAATGCTACATCCATATTTAATAGGTCTGAAATATTTAGACTAGCACTCAGCATATAGTAAGTACTAAGTATAAGCTCTTTGTCATGTTAGAAGATAACCTGGCATTACTTCCACATCACAAAGATGAACATTATTCTCCATATTGTGGTTATACATTTTCAAGCTATGTCTTATAACCGTGTAAATCTTCCTGATGTGCATGCTAAGTCACTTCTGTCGTGTCCGACTCTTTGCGACCCCATGGACTGTAGCCCACCGGGCTCCTCTGTCCATGGCGTTCTCCAGGCAAGAATACTGGAGTGGATTGCTGTGCCCTCCTCCAAGGGATCTTCCTGATCCAGGGATTGAACGTGTGTCTCATGTCTGCCACATCGCCAGGCGAGTTTTTTACCACTAGCGCCACCTGGTAAGGGCATGAACTATCTTATTTCTGATTCAGAGACATATCAGTGATTCTGAATACTCAAGGTAAGGTACAAGATAGTTAGTTAGTGAACATCAGATAGTGCCGTGACTTGACACCTAGCATTTCATCCAGAATCCAGAGCCCAGCTGCCTTGTTCAAAATCCCATCTCCCATATCTCCTTTTCTTCCACATCCCCTCTGGCTGTGTGCTCTTGAACAGCTTATGTAAAATTCCAGCTTCATGATCCCACAGTAAAATGGGAATAAACAAAAGTCACCTCACTGCTTTCTTGGGAGAAATTAAGATAATGGATGCAAAGCACAGTGTCAGTGCAGAACACATAGTAACCACTTAATATATGTGTGATTATTCCTGTTATTAGCACTTTGGTCACAGAAGCATAAAAAGGTGCTCACTACTTGATGATAATAATCTAGGGGTACCTAGCTAAAGACTGTCATGTTATAGATATAGCTAAAGGGCTTCTACAAGACCACACAATAACTAATAAAGTCAGGGCTAGAACTAAATTTTCTCACCCACAAGTCAAGCACTCTTTCTAGTTCATTTTTATGCTGAGGACAAATAAATTTTCAGTGATTTTGGATGCAAGCAATACCTCATTATTAGCATATAACCCCTTAGACCAGGATCATTAATTCTCGAATTACTGTGAAAAGAAAGTTGTAAAAATTTTATCAGATAAATCTATATGACATTTCCATACTTGCACCCAACTTACATGCATGCTCAGTCGCTCAGTCGTGTCCAACTCTTTGCAACCCCATGGATAGTAGCCCGCCAGGCTCCTCTGTCCATGGGATTATCCCAGCAAGAATACTGGAATGGGTTGCCATTTCCTCCTCCGGAAGATCTTCCTGACCCAGGGATCCAACCTGCATCTCCTGTGGCTCCTGAATTGGCAGGCAGAATCTTTACCACTGAGCCACCTGGGAAGCCCAACACCTTTACATAATTTTATTGATGTTTGTATCAATATACCATTCATGTAGATTAGTATGTAGAAAATCCTCTTGGTTTAAATCTGGAGACATTAAACATACCACCGCATTTGAAAGCTACAGAAAACATCTGTTTAGATTCCTTAAGTTTCACATCCATAGAAAGTTGACAGGAACACTAAGCACAGACAGAAACCCAAATCAACAAAGTCACCAGGAGCTGAAACACTCAAAAGTTTCAGATCTAACAAACATCTAAAGTTCATTCAAATGAAAATAGTTAATGTGGTCAAAGAAAGTAAACTGCATCTCAGTAGAAACTTCATTGTGCTGGTCTTGGCTGTCAGTTGCTGCTGCTCTGCTGCTGCTGCTGCTAAGTCGCTGCTGCTCAGCTGTGTCCAACTCTTTGTGACCCTATGGACCATAACCCTCCAGGCCCCTCTGTCCATTCGATTCTCCAGACAAGAATACGGGAGTGGGTAGCCATGCCCTCTTCCAGGGGATCTTCCTGACCCAGAGATCGAACCCAGATCTCTCGTGTCTCCTGCATTGTCAAGCGGATCCTTTACCACTGAGCCACCAGTAGTTAAAGTAGCTTCATTAGGAAAACTGAAGGAAGAAGGCCTCACTCTTGTTTGGCTTTTGCTGTTGCTGTTGTTCAGTTGCTAAGTCATGTCTGACTCTATGCGACCCCGTGGACTATGGCCATGCCAGGCTCCTCTGTCCTTCACCATCTCCCAGAGTTTGCTCAAATTCATGTCCATTGAATTTGTGATGCCATTTAACCATCTCATCCTCTGTTGCCCCCTTCTCCTTTTGCCTTCAGTCTTTCCCAGCATCAGGATCTCTTCCAGTGAGTCAGCTCTTCACATCAGGTGGCCAAAGTATTAGAGCTTCAGCTGAGATGTTGGTTTGATCTCCTTGCTGTCCAAGGGACTCTATACCCATTAAACAATAGTTTCTCACTCCTGCTGCCTTAGCCCCTGGCAACCACCATCCTACTTTCTGTCCCTGTCTTTGAACACCCTGAGGACCTCATATCAGTGGAATCATACAGTATTTGTCCTTTTGGGACTGTCTTATTTATAACAAGGTCCTCAAGGTTCATCTATGTTGTAGCATTGCCAGCTTTTTAAAGGCTGAATAATATACCACTGTATGTATACACTACATTTTGCTTATCCATTCTTCTGTCAGTGGACAGTGGGTTGCTTCCATGTTTTAGGTATTTTTAATAATGCTGCTTTGAACATGGGTATGGAAATATCTCTTTGAGACCCGGTGTTCAATTCTTTTGAGTATATACCCAGAAGTATAAATGCTGGATCATAGGTAATTTTATTTTTAATTTTTTGAGGAACTGTCATACTCTTTCCCAGGGTGGTTCTCCCATTTTACACTCCCACCACTAGTGCACAAGGGTTCTAATTTCTCTACATCCTTGCCAGTACTTGTTTTCTGGTGGTTTTGTTTGGGGGTTTTGGTTTGTTTTCTTTGTGTTCTTGTTTTTGTTTTGATAGCGGTGGTCTCATGTTAAAACCAAACATAATACCCTGTGATTTGTTTCCATTGAACATGAGGACAATCAGTAAAGACATCAAAAAACCTAAATATCAACATGATTTATCATTTTCATGCACTTAGATCGTTTCCTAATCAAGATGAATACTACTGTCCTCCAATAAATGTCCTCTCATTTATTGAATTGTAAATGAGAGTTGGCTCTATTTACCCTAGCTCTAAAACCAGTAGGGTAGGAAACTGGTTCTCCTGTCTCCTCAGCCCCATGTAGATTGCTAGAAACTATGTTAGTTTCTAATGGGTCAAGATACGGTATGTGATCCAAAAATGATGCAGCCTTAATCTTTTTTTCCGAAATGAGTTAGTTTTCTCCCATGAAGCACAGACACATGTACTCACTGAATTCATAGGTTTGTGTTTTCTTTCCTGTGAGATTTCTTTCCTTGGACTTAGCAGGGCAATGAGAAATGAGAAAAACAGACCCACCCAAACCAAACCAAAAGGAATAATGGTTAACAATTACATAGCACTTACTGAAAAGCTATGACCAACCTAGACAGCATATTAAAAAGCAGAGACATTACTTTCCCAACAAAAGTCCATTTAGTCAGAGCTGTGGTTTTTCCAGTAGTCACGTATGGATGTGAGTTGGACTATAAAGAAAGCTGAGTGGCGAAGAATAGATGCTTTCAAACTGTGGTGTCGGAGAAGACTCTTGAGAGTCCCTTGGACTGCAAGGATATCCAACCAATCCATCCTAAAGGAAATCAGTCCTGAAATCAGCATCATCGGAAGGACTGATGCTGAAACTGAAACTCCAATACTTTGGCCACCTGATGTGAAGAACTGACTCTTTGAAAAAGACCCTGATGCTGGGAAAGATTGAAGGTGGGAGGAGAAGGGGATGACAGAGGATGAGATGGTTGGATGGCATAACTGACCTGGTGGACATGAGTTTGAGTAAGCTCCAGGAGTTGGTGATGGACAGGGAAGCCTGATGTGCTGCAGTCCATGGGGTCACAAAGAGTCAGACACAACTGAGAGACTGAACTGAACTGAAATGCTGTTCTTAAGCTTCCACCTGTACTACCTTATTTAGTCCTCATGATAATATCTTGAGTTCAGTATTATTATCATCATTTCCATTTTTAATTTTGAGGAAACTGATAGAATGCTTAGGTGACAAGTTCAAAGTCACAGAGTTAGCAAGTGGCAGAGCCAAGATTTGCACCCCAGGAGTCTGGTTCCAGTGTCCACCAAGGAGTCTGGTTCCAGTGTCCACACTTCCTCCAGATGGGATTATATCTTCACTAGCAGTCACACTTAGAATATTTTATTTGAATCAATAAAACTGTGTTACAGTACTTGGGATATCTCTCCATATAAGTGGCTTCCTCAAGTTGTATGCTCTAAACTCATCATCTAAAAAATTTGTCCAAGCTCTTTCTAAGAATCAATCCTTGACTTTTGTGACACCATTTTTTTTGGTTCCCCCTCACCTTTCCAAATATATGTTTTCTATGTCTTTAAATGATTGTATCTCTTCTACCCACATCTTAAATGTTTAGATTCTCCAAGTTTCAATCTTCATTCTTTTTCTTTTCATGTGTATTACCACACCAATGCAAAGAACACCCATGGTTATTTAGAATGTGTTGATGACTTTCAAATTTTTTTTTTCTCTAGCCTTATTCTTCCCCTAGGTCCAGTTGCCTCCTGGATACATCCACCAAAAAACTACTCAGGTACCTCAAACTCTACCATTTCAAAGCCAAATTTCATTTCCATCCATATACATACACAAATACATACAACACACATGTACATACATGCACACTTGGGCTATGGAGGTGGACAGACAGAAATCTAAATCATGATTCTGCAAAGGGAAACAGCTTTGAAAGTGAGTTAACCTCTCCAATTTTTTGGAGTTAACCTCTCCAAAAAAAGCTTCAGTTTTTTCAAATCTTAAATGAGGATACTATCATTCACCTCAGAATAATCAATAGGATTAAAGTAGATGAGAAATACATAAACTACCTAGTCTATCAGGCCCAAAGAAATTATTCCTAAATTAATACCAATGATATGTACTGTCTACATAATACTACTTGTTAATATACCAGCTTTCAGTTCAGTTCAGTTGCTCAGTTGTGTCCGACTCTTTGCCACCCCATGAACTGCAGCACACCAGGCCTCCCTGTCCATCACCAACTCCTGGAGTTCACTCAAATTCACGTCCATCGAGTCGGTGATGCCATCCAGCCATCTCATCCTCTGTCATCCCCTTTCCTCCTGCCCCCAATCCCTCCCAGCATCAGAGTCTTTTCCAGTGAGTCAACTCTTCACATGAGGTGGCCAAAGTACTGGAGTTTCAGCTTTAGCATCATTCCTTCCAAAGAACACCCAGGGCTGATCTCCTTTAGAATGGACTGGTTGGATCTCCTTGCAGTCCAAGGGACTCTCAAGAGTCTTCTCCAACACCACACTTCAAAAGCACCAATTCTTTGGCGCTCAGCTTTCTTCACAGTCCAACTCTCACATCCATACATGACCACAGGAAAAACCATAGCCTTGACTAGACAGACCTTTGTTGGCAAAGTAATGTCTCTGCTTTTGAATATGCTATCTAGGTTGGTCATAACTTTCCTTCCAAGGAGAAAGCGTCTTTTAATTTCATGGCTGCAGTCACCATCTGCAGGGATTTTGGAGCCCAGAAAAATAAAGTCTGACACTGTTTCCACTGTTTCCCCATCTATTTGCCATGAAGTGATGGGACCAGATGCCATGATCTTTGTTTTCTGAATGTTGAGCTTTAAGCCAACTTTTTCACTCTCCTTTTTCACTTTCATCAAGAGGCTTTTTAGTTCTTCACTTTCTGCCATAAGGGTTGTGTCATCTGCATATCTGAGGTTATTGATATTTCTCCTGGCAATCTTGATTCCAGCTTGTGCTTCTTCCAGCCCAGCATTTCTCATGATGTACTCTGCATATAAGTTAAATAAGCAGGGTGACAGTATACGGCCTTGATGTACTCCTTTTCCTATTTGGAACCAGTCTGTTGTTCCATGTCCAGTTCTAACTGTTGCTTCCTGACCTGCATATACGTTTCTCAAGAGGCAGGTCAGGTGGTCTGGTATTCCCATCTCTTTCAGAATTTTCCAGTTTATTGTGATCCACACAGTCAAAGGCTTTGGCATAGTCAATAAAGCACAAATAGATGTTTTCCTGGAACTCTCTTGCTTTTTTGATGATCCAGCAGATGTTAGCAATTTGATCTCTGGTTCCTCTGCCTTTTCTAAAACCAGCTTGAACATCTAGAAGTTCACCGTTCACATATTGCTGAAGCCTGGCTTGGAAAATTTTGAGCATTACTTTACTAGCATGTGAGATGAGTGCAATTGTGCGGTAGTTTGAGCATTCTTTGGCATTGCCTTTCTTTGGGATTGGAATGAAAACTGACCTTTTCCAGTCCTATGTTGCTAATGGAATTACCATCATCTGGTTTCCCAAACCAGGAAAGTCTGTGTCACTTTCAAGAATTTCCTTTTTCTTGTCCATCTCACGAAACTACCCCAGTCCTCTCTCAGCCATGTCTCTGGAAACTGGCCCTTTGCTACCTTACAATTTACACGTCTTACAACTGAACTAAGTACAACAGCCTCCTAATAGCCTTTGAGGTAACATTTCCTACCCCTTCAGTTTATTCTCCTCATGACCCTCAGATCTATATTCTGAGGGGGAAGAGCTCAGGTCAAAAATTTTTTCATTCATTCACTGGAAAAAAAAAAAATGCACACCATCTCCCCACCATGAGCCAGACACAACTGTTTTTATGTTACATCAAAACTGTCTCACCCTCTTCTAAATTTTTTGTGGGAGGAAGCCCTGATTTGTAATGTTTCCAATTTTGACAGCAGATGCTCCAGCTCTCACAGCGGCTAGTATCTAGTTACCAACCTGACATCAACAGCACTCAAAACTCCTGACAGTTGAACATCCCACCCTGTGATCCTGAACAGGCTGGTTCCGGCGCCCCACTTCCCATAATCCACCTGTTTCCTCCCTCAGGCTCCAAGCTCCAGGTTTGCCAGCCCCTGAGTCTCTTCCGTAGCCCTGCCCTCACACCCATGTACCTTTCTCTGCCAGTAATGATGCCAGGTCCCCCCAAAACGCTTCAGCTAGTTTACCTCTATTCTTCTTGAGTTAATAAAAAAAGAAAAAAGTCATCTGGGATGCCTTGCCTGACTCCCCCAAGAAGTCTCAGCTATTCACCTGTCTCACATTTTCTTTAGCACTAGGGCATGACACCAGCATGTAGTATTAGAATTCGTTTACATGTGTACATTCAGTTTGTATGTAAGGTGTGTGTGAAGCCAAAGCACCCGGCCTGGCACACAGTGGGGAGTTCAGTGAATACTGAACTGAATGATTCATTTGAAAGACTAAATCCTAAAACAGCTGACTCTCTCGTCAAACCTGCAAAGTACATTTTCAGTCCAATTTAGCCTTTTAAAATGACATGCTCTGCTGAAACCATAATATAAAATGGTAAAGACAATAAAATATGAAACATTACTGAACACGTCCAAAAACATATGTATTACTGCTGCCAGGCTGCCTAATAATGTAGAAAAATGATTTTTTGTTTGTTTTTTGGAGAAGTTTTTCTACATGTTTCTTTATTCTTTTTTTTTTAATTGGAAGATAATTGTTTTACAATGTTGTGTTGGTTTCTGCTGTCCAACAATGTGAATCAGCTATAAGTATACATATATCTCCTCCCTCTTGCACTTAATAATTTGTGGATTTTATTTTATTTTATTGACTGGATCTTTTGGGTTCAAAGTTTGAGCACAAGTACTCGGAGTCATCTTGCTATGGAGCTCACTGCTGTGATAAAGATAAGCTGAGTGCTACCTTCTCTAAACTATTGATTTCTCCTGGGTACCTGAATTTACAACTTTTCCGTTGTAAAACATAGCCATAGCTAGATTTACCAACAATATAAATTTATCAAAAATGGGAAACTATTACCAGTAATATAAGTTATGCAGTTCAACGCTGAAATCCCGTGACTCCAAAAGACCAGGCTAGGAGGCTGAACTGCCTGCCTCTGCCCTCCCCACC
Organism: Bos javanicus; assembly: GCF_032452875.1. Taxonomy (NCBI): domain Eukaryota; kingdom Metazoa; phylum Chordata; class Mammalia; order Artiodactyla; family Bovidae; genus Bos; species Bos javanicus. The sequence continues at coordinate 58,963,058 of NC_083881.1, read as the reverse complement.
TCTCTATTACACGGACTCACTTAATAAGCAGCTTCCCAGAGGAAAGATAAGGTGCAGATGATTACCTTGTCTAGAGCCGTGAGTAGTTTGGATCTGTATGCACATCAGAGAAGGCAGAGCAGCCAAATGCAGAAGCCTCCCGGGTGAAAGAGGTGGCACCAGCAGAAACAGCACCAACTTAGCGCTTTCCACGAATTCCATCATCGAATTCCACGATGATGCCATTTAGCTTCTACGTTTGTAAATCAATCAATCAGTACCAAAATGAATCTGTTTTTCAACTTGGGCAAATTTGTATTCTTTCAGATATGTTAGCGCCAAAGTGGAAAAAAAAAAGTGGTTGTTTTCTAGTCCTTTAGTAAATGTGTGTTTTCCTTGGAAATGTTCACATAAATTTGAGGTCGGTAATTTTAGCTTTATTTTTTCACAAACATACTGTCACAAACGGTGTCTTGTTTGCTTGCCTCTAACATTTAATCAGCTGCTTTAATTAACGTCCCAGGTCTCTCTAAAGCGATGTCCTGAATCTTCTAGTCAACTGTGCCATATCATATGCTGTTGTTATCTTTTCCACCCGAGTTTTACCACAAGTTGTTTAAAAACTATGATCTCTTTGAGGGTGGAAAAAATGAAGTGCAGTTGAAAAGGCAGTTACTCTGAAAGATAAACAGAGCAATATTACTTATCAGAATGGATACAGTTTTTGCTTGCTTAATGAGTACAATATATAGCCTTGCAATATATACACAATGAGAAAAAAGCTTTATAACATATCAACTATGCCATATTATTTCAGGCATAACTGTATAGGATACGTATCTAGGCCTGAGAGTGTAGATAACAAAATATAAGTGCTTTGCCTGTCTAAACATGTTAAATAAATGAGCATTTGCTATCGCATTCCAATACATTAGAAGATGTACTTGCATAGTTAATTTTCTTTTTAATGCACCACACGTGATCATTTGAAGCGCCGAGCCAGAGTCTATCTTAGTGTTTGAAGAAAGGGTTCTTTTCATTTAAACAAATCTTTATTTAAATAAGCCTTTTTGAAAAGGATCTTTGGTGTATCTTCTTTTCAGGAAGTTCAGTCAGGGTAAAGAGAGATAAAGAAGCTGTATTATAAGAAATATTATAAAAATAAAGATCACTCAGCATCTGCCCCTCCGGAAAAAAAAAAAAAAATGGAAGCAGACTTATGCGGAGAACAAAACTAACTGGAATTTCATTTAAACTTTCTAAATTTTAGGAAGTTTGTTTACTTGCTTTGTAGTTTTAGGTATCATATATATATATATATATATATATACACACACACACACACACACACACACACACACACACCAGTATCAGTATCTGATATATCAGTGTCTGGGAAAGAGAGAAAAAGAGGAGTAAGGTATAGGAAGAGTAACTTCAAAGGCTCACTTGGAATACATTTTGTGCTTGGATCCCTACCATGCTTGTTCTTTGGCAGTATATACCATGTAATAGCACGGTTAATGATTAAGTCAAGCACCAGAAGGCAAAAAGTTGTCAACGTTTTGACAAAACTCTGTACAGATTATGTCTATACTCGGTCCTTAGTCTTCTCCCACTGTTGATCACTGAACAGTACATTTAATGCAAGAAATATAATTTTCCACACAGGAGGTATGAAAATTCATAAAATGGAGTAGGAAGGTCAGATGCAGGAGCTGGCAAGTACCACTTAACTTCAATACAGAGCCCAACAGGAAGAAATGGACTTTGTATCTCCATCAGGAAGTGACACTATTTAATGCCGCTCAACTGGAGGAAGAAAGCATTTCTCGTCACCTGACAACAGCTCAGCCAATGAAAGTCTGTAACAACTCAGCCAATGAAAAGCCACTATATTTCAAACTTCCAGTTTCCAATGGACTTTTGGTTTATCATAGCTCTCCAACTTCCCCTTTTCTATAAAAATTTCCTCTCTTGTTTTACCAGACTTTCATGTGGTTTGCCATAGTTGCCTGTCCCGAATTGCAGTTCTTTGCTATTATAAACCTGTGTCGCTGGTAAAATAACTGGCTGTTTTATTGTTTTAAGTGAACAAAGGGAAGAGGAGGGCAGCTGTTGTCTTGATCCAACACTCCACCCAGTAGAAACTGATGTGAAAATGAGAAGGTGCTGTTAACATCAATCCAATGTACAGCAGGCTGGAGCATTCTATGTCAATTCTATCTTTCTCTTCCTTTTTTTTTCTTAATAGGGGGTCAGCTTTGGTGCACGACTACGAAGGCCATCTCTGAGGGTGAAGAGCTAATTGCCTTTGTGGTGGATTTTGACTCAAGGCTACAAGCTGCCAGTCAGATGACTCTTACAGAAGGGATGTACCCGGCGCGCCTGCTGGACTCAATTCAGCTGCTTCCTCAGCAAGCTGCCATGGCTTCTATTTTGCCCACAGCTATTGTCAATAGTAAGTTTTGAGTGTAATAGCCCAGTACAATAGCTTTGTAGTGGTGATGGGTATTTATGGGAGAGAAAAAAATAATGTCTACTGACAGGCAACCAGGGACAGAGTTTTCCTCCAGTGCTGTGATTTTATTTGATCTTCTCTCCAACTTTAACCCTGTGTGTGTGTGTGTGTGAGAGAGAGAGAGAGAGAGAGAGAGAGAGATCATTTCTCATGGGAATATAAAAAGAACTTAAATTCATTCATTTCATGTTGGGATTCCTGAACGTCACAAACGAAAATCTGATATTCTATACTAAGCAATGTTTAAGGCTATTTAGCTATAAGAAGGCTAATATCTTTCACTGATGCTCCTATGGTAGAATAATTTTGGTATTAAGAGCCAGAGAGTTAAAACATAAGAAAAAGGAAACAAAATCAAATTTGATTAGATATGCTGCTGCTGCTGCTAAGTCGCTTCAGTCGTGTCGGACTCTGTGCGACCCCATAGACGGCAGCCCACCAGGCTCCCCCGTCCCTGGGATTCTCCAGGCAAGAACACTGGAGTGGGTTGCCATTTCCTTCTCCAATGCATGGAAGTGAAAAGTGAAAGTGAAGTTGCTCAGTCGTGTCCGACTGTAGCGACCCCATGGGCTTCAGCCCACCAGGCTCCTCCATCCATGGGATTTTCTAGGCAAGAGTACTGGGGTGGGTTGCCATTGCCTTTTCTGGATTAGATATACTAATGAAAGGGAAATGTAGGCTAGATAAATCAAGACACCATCTAATATAAAAAATTAAAAAGAGAAAGAAAAATACTTCTTGGAGTACTTTGTATGCAAAATTTGAAAATATGCCCTGGAAAATCTGTCTTTGGGATTATATTTTATTAAAAGGGCTTTTGAACTTAGTTTGTATTTCTGGAACACATAGTGACACCTGATGTGACCTAAAATCAATGATGCAGGAGTCCCCAGATCCGAGTTCTAGAGTCCACTCTGCTTTTATCCGTCTCTGAGAGAAAGTATGAGTACCAGTTACATCTTAAGAGGAGAACAGAAGCTGAAGCCAGTGGGCAAGTGAAATATTGCCTTGAGTCAAAAATGTCCTTGAAAATGCCTGTGACTTTGAATGATGCAGAAAATTCTAGAGACTACAGCCATGTCTCAATATTATATATATATATATATATATATATACACATATATTCAACAGTAATTATGTTCTTGCTATAACTGCATCCTCTAGAATAAGAACTTCTCATGTATATCTGGAATTATTCTGCATGCAACCACTGGATTCAGTGCACCCAACCCAAGTCAGTATTTTCAGATGTCCTTAGTGTAAATGTAGTTATCTTCTTTATTGTACCTTTACTTTGGATAGTGAGGAACTTGATATAACTTGCATTTGAGACCAAGTGGTTTTGTTACCAGATATCCTATACATACATACTAAGTCATTTCAGTCGTGTCTGACCCTTTGAAACCCTATGAACTGGAGCCCACCAGGCTCCTCTGTCCATGGGGATTCTTTAGGCAAGAATACTGGAGTGGGTTGCCATGCCTTCCTCTAGGGGATCTTCCTGACTCAGGGATCGAACCCGTGTCTCCTGTGGCTTGGCAGTGCAAGCAGATTCTTTACCACTGAGTCACCGGGGATGCCCACCAGGTATCCTAGGGGTACCTTATATTATTGCGACGCTTCAGTGTATGAATGTTCATTCTATTTGAGGTTATACTTTTTTTGCTTTCTGTAGCAAGATAACTGTTAATCTCAAATAAATCAACATGGATGCATACAGGCTTTTGTTCTCATTCTTTAATTAGCTAATCAGCTAAAGTCATCTTGCATAAATAGCCACTTTATTAAATATTGTGGCCCTCTGAAGTGTAAATGTAACTAACTTGGGTGGGAAGGGTTAAATAATAAACAGTAGCCAGGTGTAATTTTGTAGTTAGATTGTATTGGGAAATTCTGTATTGTACCTACCTGTTCCTTACTTCTCGTTCACGAGAATTTGGTCCTTAATTTTCTCCTTATCTCCTTCAACAGGATCTCTTGAGCTGCCTCCTTCACTATCATGGGTTTCCACCACCCACTATACATTGACAGTTTATAAATCACAGGTCCAGCTGTGTCTGGCAAGTTTCAGACCTCTGTTGCCATCTTTGCAATGTTCATCTCTCTTTCTCACAGAAATACCCACTTGCATGCATCTAATGTGACCATGTACCCCAGTGTGCCTGGATTTGTCCCAGTTTACAGGGTTACCTGCCATCCCCTCTGATCCATGCCCCCTTTCACTATAAAAGTGCCAGGTTTGCACAATACAGTGTCAGAGTTGGTCGCTATACATGCGCTAGTCTGAATTCATCACCCAGCTGTCTTCTATGCCCTGTAGAGATGAATGAACCATCACTTAACACAGAAATGCTAACAAGAAGCCTAGGCACCAAGGACAAACCTTACCCTCCAAACTAGTGGTCATCACTTTCAGTCAGTTCTGCTTCCTCAATGTAATTTTTCTTCCTCTGTCCCTCTTGCCACTGAGGTATTATGGAAGAGTGTTTACACCAGGGTTTTCCAATCTCAGTTCACCCACTTACATGATCATGGCAAGTTACTCAACCTCACATTCTTTACCTATCAATGAATGGGGGTGAAAACACACACAGAAATTTTCCATGAATGAATCCATGAGAAATACATATCATACATATTATAGCACGAGGTGATGGAATTCAAGTTGAGCTATTTCAAATCCTGAAAGATGATGCTGTGAAAGTGCTGCACTCAATATGCCAGCAAATTTGGAAAACTCAGCAGTGGCCACAGGACTGAAAAGGGTCAGTTTTCATTCCAATCCCAAAGAAAGGCAATGCCAAAGAATGCTCAAACTACTGCACATTTGCACTCATCTCACACACTAGTAAAGTAATGCTCAAAATTCTCTAAGCCAGGCTTCAGCAATATGTGAACCGTGAACTTCAAGCTGGTTTTAGAAAAGGCAGAGGAACCAGAGATCAAATTACCAACATCCGCTGGATCATGGAAAAGGCAAGAGAGTTCCAGGAAAACATCTATTTCTGCTCTATTGACTATGCCAAAGCTTTTGACTGTGTGGCTCACAAGAAACTGTGGAAAATTCTGAGAGATGGGAATACCAGACCACCTGACCTGCCTCTTGAGAAACCTGTATGCAGGTCAGGAAGCAACAGTTAGAACTGGACATGGAACAACAGACTGGTTCCAAATTGGGAAAGGAGTACGTCCAGGCTGTATATCGTCACCCTGCTTATTTAACTTATATGCAGAGTACATCATGAGAAACGCTGGACTGGAAGAAACACAGGCTGGAATCAAGATTGCCAGGAGAAATATCAATAACCTCAGATAGGCAGATGACATCACCCTTATGGCAGAAAGTGAAGAGGAACTAAAGAGCCTCTTGATGAAAGTGAAAGAGGAGAGTGAAAAAGTTGGCTTAAAGCTCAACATTCAGAAAACGAAGATCATGGCATCTGGTCCCATCACTTCATGGCAAATAGATGGGGAAACCGTGGAAACAGTGTCAGACTTTATCTTTTTAGGCTCCAAAATAACTGCAGATGGTGACTGCAGCCATGAAATTAAAAGACACTTACTCCTTGGAAGGAAAGTTATGACCAACCTAGATAGCATATTCAAAAGCAGAGACATTACTTTGCCAACAAAGGTCCGTCTAGTCAAGGCTATGGTTTTTCCTGTGGTCATGTATGGATGTGAGAGTTAGACTGTGAAGAAAGCTGAGCACCGAAGAATTGATGCTTTTGAAGTGTGGTGTTGGAGAAGACTCTTGAGAGTCCCTTGGACTGCAAGGAGATCCAACCAGTCCATTCTAAAGGAGATCAGCCCTGGGTGTTCTTTGGAAGGAATGATGCTAAAGCTGAAACTCCAGTACTTTGGCCACCTCATGTGAAGAGTTGACTCATTGGAAAAGACTCTGATGCTGGGAGGTATTGGGGGCAGGAGGAGAAGGGGACGACAGAGGATGAGATGGCTGGATGGCATCACTGACTCGATGGACGTGAGTTTGAGTGAACTCCGGGAGATGGTGATGGACAGGGAGGCCTGGCGTGCTGCAATTCATGGGGTCCCAAAGAGTCGGACACTACTGAGGGACTGAACTGAACTGAACTTAACAAAAACTATATGGCTATTAGTTACAATTCAAACTGTAACATAGATCACTTAGATTACTTCAATTATCATAAAAGTCTTCCTTCCAAAGTTGCTACCTTCAAATTCTGCTCCACAGTGAGCATTATATCATAGCGGTTTCTGTCAATCTGTTATTTAAAATGATTCAATAACTTTCCATACTCATTGAGATAGAAACCTGAGCTTTAAAAGCCCTACAGTGGGGAATTCCCTGGTGGTTCAGTGGTCAGGACTCCTGCCAAGGGCACAGGTTCAACCCCTGGTCAGAGAACTAAGATCCTTCATGACATGCAGTGAGCCCCCCCCCCCACCAAAATAAAAGTATCCATGGTCTTTGGTAGTCTGTCCCTGCCTTCTGCAGCCTCATCTCTTCCAGCTCTTTACCTGAGATTACATAATAGCCTCTCAGCCTCCACCCAGTCCCTCGTAGACTCCCATGAATGATCTCTTGACTACAAGAATACAATCCCCTTCTCCACCTGACTAGATTAATTTCACCTTTCACAATGCAGCTAAGGCATGTCATCGTCTCCCCTCTAAATCCTTCTCTCACCTCATCCTCCCTCCAGTTCTCTCCCAGACTTGTATCTCTTTTCCATGCCCTAAAACACCCCTCAGATACCTCCATCAGAGCAGTCATCACATTCTTATATAATGATCTAACCACCTGTTAACCAGTCCCAAGCTATCTAAGCTCCTTAAGAACAGCTGTTTTGTCTCTCATTTTGTTTTACAGCCAACTCAGCATAAATCAGGCACTTAGGAGGCACTCTGTAATTAATTTATTAAATGAATAAGTGATGTCAGGAGTTGACTTCACTGCAGCAGCCATTAGATCCTTTACCTTTTAATCAAGCAGATAAAACATTTCATACTGCTATTTTCTAAACGCCTACTTTTCTAAACCATAAATACAATATAAACAATTTAGGATCAACCTCTTGTGCTTTATGTTGGGAGTCTCCTACAGCACCACTTTTTAAAGAGTCTGTGTGAAAGTAAATTGCATTGAATGTAACATTCCTTTATAAGCTCAGTCCTGTACAGTGGAACAACACCAACAATTCACTAGCCACTGTCTGATTACCTAATTCAGAACCAGAGAGCAGACTCAAAAAAACTGAACCAAATGCTGTTTACCCATGAATGGCTCTAAGTGGGCAGCAGCTAACGTGTCCCTGTGTTTCTGCTTGCAGAGGATATATTCCCTTGCAAGTCCTGTGGCATCTGGTATCGCAGTGAGCGGAATCTGCAAGCCCATCTGATGTACTATTGCAGTGGAAGGCAAAGAGAAGCTGCACCAGTGTCAGAGGAAAATGAGGACACTGCTCCTCAGATTTCCAGCCTGTGTCCCTTCCCACAATGCACCAAGAGCTTTTCAAATGCCCGAGCTCTAGAAATGCACCTGAACTCACACAGTGGTAAGTGCCTCCCTTGTTTCTTCTGCTCCAGGAGACCTGTTCTTTCTCTAAATACATACACATGTACATTCGTACATATTGTGCGTACATTCATTCATACGTCTCTTCCTGCCTATAAAATCAAAATTAAACTTGCTGAACCAGATAGTTATTACCTTTTGTCACGTACAATCAGTATATTCTGTTCAAAGGACTTGGGTCTGAATTCTTTTCTAACGACTTACAGTGCTCAGCTTACAGGCCAAAGCACTCTATAGTTTTTTTTCCAACTAAAGTCAAATAGCATCAGTTTTAGAAATCGCAATACCCTTTGTATATTGTCATCAATATTCATTCATTTCTGTGCCAGGTGATCTTTGCAAACTTACCATGCACTGTTTCCAACACAGCAGGGACTAAATAGTAGGTACATAAAAAATACTTGTATTTTTACATATTTTACATAAAAAGTAAAATTGCTTTTTCCATAAAATTCCAATGGAATTTCCAAAAATTCCATTATTGCTGAATGGAAATAAAGCTTTATTTTGAAAGATCCAATTAAAATCCCATTTGAGAGAAATTAACTTTTAAATACGGATCTGTAAAAGGTTCCTGACTTCTAGAGTGTGCATGATAACAACACAGTTGAATTTTTGACATAAAAACACTTTTAGTGCTATGTGTTAAAACTTCTTAGGAAAAATTAGCCTGAAAAACAAGTCTTCTTTTTTTAAAGCCTTCCCTTACCAGCAAGGTGGCAACTGTTCCCATTTTTTTAAATTACTTTTTATTGGAGTATATATGCTTTACAATGTTGTGTGTCTACTCAGCTGTATGTATTCACATATCCCCTCTTTTTTACTATTCCCATTTATTTTGGAATTGTATGCCCAGTCATCATCAGTATCACCTCATAGTATTCTAATTCCTATATTTTAAAAATAATTAAAGTGAACCAAATGTACATAATTACATTAATTTTAGGTATTTTTTTCGAACATTTTTGGATAGGGCAAACCAAGTTTTGGGAATCACAGTTCTTCAGCACCTAGAATACAAAACTTGTTAGACACCCCTGACTGACTTCCTTCACTGTTTTTGCTTGGGTTGAATAATTAAAAATTAAAATAGGTGCTCAGTTAAAAAAAAAAAAAAAAAAACTAACTCCAATCTACAATACTCTAGTACTGTGCAAGCTTTTGTCTTTGTACCCATAAAAATAGGCAATTTTCTTTTTACTCATTCTCTACCTTTTCCCTACAAATGAGCTGTCTTTATGTAGGTGATAAACCAGGGGAAGCAGAAACAGGTTGGTTGTCTCACACAGTGAGTGTAAAGTCATGCACAAAACAAAAATAAGAGATTTTTCCAGCTCAGTAGAAAAATGAGTCCTGGATTAGCTAAGGAGAAAAATAAAAGAAGTCCTCTTTTATCACTGTAGGACTGGGTGCTGTTGCCATATTTTTATTTTATGAATATAGAAGGTATTTCTCATTTTAGTCTAGAGTACAGAGAAGAGGAAGCAAGCCTGACTTAACCATATGAGAACAAATGGGACAGGAGTTGACCTTAGTGAATAAAAGTATCTAGCTCCCAATTCCAATTCATAGGGGAATGGTTCCCCCCGCCCCCTGCCCCCCAAGTAATTCTTTAGACACCAACTGGGTGTCCTGCAATTCAACTCCACTCAGTTCTGACGCTACCAAGAAACAGCATTGAATTCCACAGATTAAGGGGTCAGTTCTACAAGAGGGACCCCCCTCACTCTCATTCCAATTCAGACCAGTCTACTGTGCTCCTGACCAACTAGCTGTAAATCAGAGATTGCCACAGTACCCCCTCGGTTTGATTGATTTGCTAGAGTGATTCACAGAACTCAGATAACACATTAACTCACTAGATTACTAGTTTATTTTAAAAGGATATAACTCAGGAACAGCCAGATGGATGAGATGAATAGGGCTAGGTTTGGGAATGGGCAAGGAGGCTTCATTACATAGGCATGATTGATTAAGTTATTGGCCATTGGCAATTGAACTTAATCTCCAGCCCTTCTTCCCAGAAGTGGAAGGCAGCGTAAGTTCTAACCCTTTACTCACAAGGTTAGTTCTTCTGGCAACCAGTCTCCATCCTTAGGTTACCTGAGTGCTTTACAAAAGTCACCTCATTAACATAAAGACATATTTATCGCAAGACATTCCAACAGTTTTAGAAGCCTTGAGCCAGGAACCAAGGATAAAGACCAGATGCATAGGAGAAATAGATTTTCTTCATGTGAGTGACCAAATATACATTTCTTGTAAATCACAATATTGCATTGAGACTTATCCACCAGTCAGTGGTGATATTCAAAATATTTAATAACTGACCAGAAACAGGCCATGATCAATCAGCACAAATGTCAGTCTGAAACGACTATATTAGTATACTAATATAGTTGAACATACTAGTAAATATCAGCTGAATACCAGCCCTGGATAAAGATAACCCATATTAAGCAAAACATGAAATTCTAAATTTTTACCAAAGATAAATTAGGATGTTATTAATTACTTTACAAAATGATTTCTATTTGGATTCTGTTTTATAATTCTAGCACATTAAGTGCACTAAGTTATTTAGTTTGCACACAGGTTGTCAAAATTATCTCTGATAAATGCCTGCCTCTTCCTACTGTAGAGCACAGTGGTTTGGTAAGAAGACTTATTGGATTAGAAATCATAAAATCTGAGGTCTGGGCATGGCTTCATCACTGAATTTATTAGATGATTATTGAGATTTATTACCATAATCAATTCCTTTAGCCTCCTTGAATTTGTTTTCTGACCTGTAAAATTAAAACAGCAGTGCCCATCCCACTACAATGTGATAATACTCATGAAAGTGCTTTAGAAAGTATTAACTACAGTTTATTATTATCACATATGGTGAAAGGTATCATAGGAAAAAAGTTAATATCTCAAATGAGATTCTGCAAGATTTCAGTTCATTTCTGCTGTGTTGAAGACATGAGGTCATTAGTAATGGTTCATATCACCAGCAAACCAAAATGTGTGGTTCTCAGTATTCTGATTTTGTATGTTTCTCCAGGAGTGAAAATGGAAGAATTCCTCCCCCCTGGTGCTAGTCTAAAATGCACCGTCTGTAGCTACACTGCTGATTCTGTGATCAACTTTCACCAACACCTGTTCTCCCATCTCACTCAAGCTGCCTTCCGATGCAATCACTGCCACTTTGGCTTCCAGACTCAGAGGGAGTTACTGCAGCACCAGGAGCTCCATGTCCCTGGCAGCAAACTGCCCCGAGAAAGTGACATGGAACACTCTCCAAGTGGAACTGAAGACAGCTTACAGCCAGCCACAGACTTGCTGACCAGAAGTGAGCTCCCCCAGAGCCAAAAGGCCATGCAGACTAAAGATGCGAGCTCTGACACGGAGCTGGACAAGTGTGAGAAAAAGACTCAGCTCTTTCTCACTAACCAGAGACCCGAAATTCAGCCTACAACCAATAAACAAAGCTTTTCTTACACGAAAATAAAGTCTGAGCCCTCTAGTCCAAGACTCGCCTCATCTCCAGTTCAGCCTAATATTGGGCCTTCTTTCCCCGTGGGACCCTTTCTATCTCAGTTTGCTTTTCCCCAAGATATTACAATGGTCCCTCAAGCTTCAGAGATCTTAGCCAAGATGTCTGAACTGGTACACCGGCGACTGAGGCACGGAAGTAGTAGCTACCCTCCTGTCATTTACAGCCCCCTGATGCCCAAGGGGGCTACCTGTTTTGAGTGCAACATAACCTTCAATAACTTGGATAATTATCTAGTACACAAAAAACATTACTGCAGCAGCCGATGGCAGCAGATGGCCAAGTCCCCTGAGTTCCCTGGGGTTTCAGAAAAGATGCAGGAGGCTGTGAGTCCCAACACGGGTCAGCCCTCCATCAATCTTCTCAATCCAGCCGCTCACTCTGCCGATCCCGAGAATCCACTTCTTCAAACACCCTGCATCAATTCTTCCGCCGTTTTAGATTTAATTGGGCCAAACGGGAAGGGCCACGACAAGGACTTTTCCACGCAAGCTAAGAAGCTCTCCACCCCCAATAGCAATGATGATAAAATTAATGGGAAACCTGTTGATGTCAAAAACCCCAGCGTCCCCTTAGTGGATGGGGAAAGTGACCCAAATAAGACTACCTGTGAAGCTTGCAACATTACTTTCAGCCGGCACGAAACCTACATGGTCCACAAACAGTATTATTGTGCGACACGCCACGACCCTCCGCTCAAGAGGTCGGCTTCCAACAAAGTGCCTGCCATGCAGAGAACCATGCGCACGCGCAAGCGCAGGAAGATGTATGAGATGTGCCTGCCCGAACAGGATCAAAGGCCCCAGCTGGTCCAGCAGCGCTTTCTTGATGTAGCCAACCTCAGCAATCCCTGTACCTCCACCCAAGAAGCCACGGAAGGGCTGGGCGAATGCTACCATCCAAGATGCGAACTCTTTCCCGGAATTGTCTCAAAGCACTTGGAAACCTCCCTGGCCATGAACAAGTGTGTCCCGGTTTCTAAATGTGACACTGCTCATTCCAGCGTCTCCTGCCTGGAGATGGATGTCCCCATCGATCTCAGCAAAAAGTGTTTATCCCAGTCTGAGCGGACGACCGCGTCTCCCAAAAGGCTGCTGGACTACCACGAGTGCACCGTGTGCAAGATCAGTTTCAACAAGGTGGAAAACTACCTGGCCCACAAGCAAAACTTCTGCCCGGTCACCGCGCATCAGCGGAACGACCTGGCTCCGCTCGACAGCAAAGTGTTTCCAAATCCAGAAAGCGAACGAAGCAGCCCCGATGTCAGCTATGAAAGAAGCATCATAAAATGTGAGAAAAATGGCAATCTGAAGCAGCCCTCCCCCAATGGAAATTTATTCTCATCCCATTTAGCGACGCTGCAGGGCCTGAAAGTCTTCAGCGAAGCCGCTCAGCTCATCGCGACAAAAGAAGAAAACAAACATTTGTTTCTTCCCCAATGCCTGTACCCTGGAGCAATAAAGAAGGCAAAAGGAGCCGACCAGCTTTCTCCGTACTATGGAATCAAGCCAAGTGATTACATTTCCGGTTCTCTGGTCATCCATAACGCTGACGTGGAGCAAAGCACAAACGCGGAAAATGAATCTCCCAAAAGCCAGGCTTCTTCCAATGGGTGTGCTGTGCCGAAGAAAGATTCCCTGCCCTTGTTGCCCAAAAATCGAGGCATGGTCATCGTGAACGGTGGACTGAAGCAAGAAGAGCGTCCTGCCGCCAACCCCCAGCAAGAGAACATTGCCCAGAACCCTCAGCGTGAAGACGGCCACAAGTCTCCCTCCTGGGTCTCCGAGAACCCCTTAACCACGAACGAGAACGTCTCCCCAGGCATTCCCTCCGCAGAGGACCAGTTGTCTAGTATAGCAAAAAGTGTGAATGGCTCCACCCAGGCGCCCACCAGTGGGAAATACTGCCGGCTCTGTGACATCCAGTTCAACAACCTCTCAAACTTTATAACTCACAAAAAGTTTTATTGCTCATCACATGCCGCGGAACACGTCAAATGAAATCACTAAATCAATGGACATCAGTCACCTTTGGTACCAGTGTTTAGTATGTTGTTCTACCCAGTACAGAAAAAAAAAAAAGCTATTTGAATTACATCCGGGCGATCAGGAGATAATTCATTACGGCTGAGTTGAAGACTTAAGGTGTAATTTCATTACAGTCCATTAGTAAAGTGTATTATTGGTGCCATTTTCCAAAAAAAAAAAATTTTAATTTATTTTACCAGCAGTATTCATAGCTGTGGTTATGTTATTTTTTATTTAAAAACTTTATATTAAAGTCATTTGTAATGTTATTGTATAGTTATTGTGTAGCACATATGGTTTGCACTGTAAGTAGCTTTTGAAGAAAATAGTCACAAACAATACAGAAAAGCATTTTAGAAATAGCTTCCAAAGCACTTGTGTATCTTGATTTCTTCTTATATGCTGTTGCAGATACATGTATATGCTAAAATATAACTTGCAAAGATGTTCTAAGTACACGTGCTATAAGTTCGCCTTAAGATTTCAATTCTTGGATAATCAGGCTCCGTTTGCACTTTATATTTTAGCAGATACAGTCTCTTAGTCACTAGGCTTTGCATTTGTATGTAGCCGTACGTTTCCGTCCATTTTCTTAATCTTAAACATGTATGTTAAATGAAGATGGCGATTTTTTTCTTGTATAGTACTTGTATTTTCTTTCGCTGATGCAGCTCTGTCTCAATTTTTAAACCTTTGCTGTTAAATGCAATACTTTGTAAGAATGAACAAAATTACTGGAAGCAGTATTGTAAGTAATGAAGTAGTATTAATCGGTTTTATCTTTTGAAAGGCACAGTCTAAATCAAAACCCTAAACTCAATGCTGCAAGTATGAATTTAATTCATATATAAGATCTATTTAAATATAAGAGTAGCAATACTGCACCTGGTGATCACAAAGATAATGTTCTACTTCTGATAGAAATAATTTCTCAACAAATGTTGTTACTATGCATGTATATGAATGGAATAAAATTCCAGATTGTTGGAGAAGTTTGGCATACTTTTTTTCTTTAAAATACAAGGGAAACCCTATATGCCTGTTCTTTGTAACATGAGTAGGTTCAAAATAGTACTGGATAAATGTAACATGATGACAAACCAGTACAGGAAGAGGTTGTCCTTTTTATGCACCTAGTTAATATAAAACTTATTATATTAAAATGAACTGGAGACTCCAGGCTCTGGAACTAGAAAAGTTCTTCATTATAAATATATTTAAGAAGCACTGTCTTTGTGTTCTCTACCCCTCCACCCCCTACCCCCTACCAACTGTAGCACAGAAAAAGACTGATTTCATAAATGTCTGAAAGGCTTACAAAATCTACCGGAAGAATTGGCACCAAAGTTGGTTACATGCACCCAACTTTTAGATGGAGTTTGCCAGAGAGAGACGTTTGTCTTTTGAGCAGCAGCAAAGTGGTATGGTAAAGTGACTCATGAGTAAAGATGCCTGGGTTTCATGCTGGCAATTTGTACAAGACCCTAGTTTTCACACCTCTCATTTATTCATTCCAAGGGTTTGCATGTTGAGGGGGAATGAAGAGCAGATAATGTTGGTTAGATGATGGCAGATCTGATGGGCCATCCAGAGATGCTGAGATGTGATTCAGGAGGCAAGATGGCACCGGTCACACAGCAAGACAGATGCAGTCTACCACAGTTTCGGAAACTTCCCCAGCTGGAAAGGCAGTTGCCTCACCTGTGGCTAGGACTCACTGCTGGCAGGTAGGTTGTGATGCACTGTTCTTCCTCCTTATTGAATTTGGTAGCATAATGAACATAAGGTACTAGTTCCAAACATAGCTTATAAATACTGTGACAAAACAGTAAAAAATATATTGTGTGGTCAAGAACTTTTCTCCAGTTGCTTGTTGAGAATAACTGTTTTCAAATGTAAAATCTTGATCTTAGCTGATGTTTTCCGTTTTAGTCAGTGACTAGACAGTGAGGTGAACCAAACTGACATTCTTAGTAGAGTTTTGCAGGAATCTACTTTTAGTAGTATCATGTTCCTCGGGAACCACAGGACTGGCCGTGAAGACCTGCTGGGCTCTCAGATGGAAACCAGCAGGGCTGGGCATTCTTAACAGGACTTACTTCCCCAATCTCTTCCTTTTCCTTTTTTTTTTTTTTTTCTTTTAAAAGAAAAGAAAGTCTGCCAGGCAACATATTTTTATTGATCATGACTAGGACTGTATCCACTATTTTGAGGATGAAGCCAAAGGGGTCTTCCTTCCCCAGTCTCTTCCTTTTCCTTTTTTAAAAAGAAAAGAAAGCCAACCAACATATCTTTATTGATCACATTGGACTGTATCCACTATTTTGAGCATAAAGCTAAAGAGGTATGTTACGCGGTGGCTTCTCTAAAGGAGTTTGTCATCTGGCTCAGGTTAGTGTTTTCCAACGCTATTCCTTCATTTGAATCACTTAGGGAACATCTTTAAAATGCCAACATATATATATATTTTTGTTTGTTTGTTTGTTTGTTTGTTTTGGTACATTGGGTTACATACTATATCAATTTTTTAAAAAATCCTGTCTGTAGGTCTTGGGAATCTTTTATTTATATATTTTTTTTCTCCTTGGAAGATTTTATTTTTTTAAATTTAATTTAATTTTATTTTATTTTTTAACTTTACAATATTGTATTGGTTTTGCCATATATCAAAATGAATCCACCACAGGTATACATGTGTTCCCCATCCTGAACCCTCCTACCTCCTTCCTCCCCATACCATACCTCTGGGTCGTCCCAGTGCACCAGCCCCAAGCAGCCAGTATCATGCATCAAACCTGGACTGGTGACTCGTTTCATATATGATATTATACATGTTTCAGTGCCATTCTCCCAAATCATCCCACCCTCTCCCTCTCCCACAGAGACCAAAAGACTGATCTATACATCTGTGTCTCTTTTGCTGTCTCGTATACAGAATTATTGTTACCATCTTTCTAAATTCCATCTATATGCGTTAGTATACTGTATTGGTGTTTTTCTTTCTGGCTTACTTCACTCTGTAAAATAGGCTCCAGTTTCATCCACCTCATTAGAATTGATTCAAACGTATTCTTTTTAATGGCTGAGTAATACTCCATTGTGTATATGTACCACAGCTTTCTTATCCATTCATCTGCTGATGGACATCTAGGTTGCTTCCATGTCCTGGCTATTATAAACAGTGCTGTGATGAACATTGGGGTACACATGTCTCTTTCAGTTCTGGTTTCCTCAGTGTGTATGCCCAGTAGGGGGATTGCTGGATCATAAGGCAGTTCTATTTCCAGTTTTTTAAGGAATCTCCGTGCTCTTCTCCATAGTGGCTGTACTAGTTTGCATTCCCACCAACAGTGTAAGAGGGTTCCCTTTTCTCCACACCCTTTCCAGCATTTATTGCTTGTAGACTTTTGGATCGCAGCCATTCTGACTGGTGTGAAATGGTACCTCATTGTGGTTTTGATTTACATTTCTCTGATAATGAATGATGTTGAGCATCTTTTCATGTGGGAATCTTTTAAAGTTCTTTCCAAATGCTTCTAATATGTTAGAGTGTTGGGAGATACTAAATGGTAAACTAGGGCAGGGTATGAAGACTGAGGGAGATTAAGGGGCATAGAAAGACAAAAAGAAAAAGGGAAACCGATACAGGAAAGTTGGGGAAGACTCTCTGGATACGGTAGGATCTAAAAACGTGGGTGAAATGATAAGGAAAGCTACATGTCATTTTGGGAGCCCTGTAATACCTGTGCACTATATCCAAAAGAATAGTTTAAGTACTATTTGTATAGTTGAAAATAACTTCTAATAGCCATTCACAGAAGGAAATAACATTGGCTAAAATAGTTTCATTTGGACCAGAACCAGACCCTGCAGAGTACAGAGGAAGATAAACGTATTTGTACATGTGAAAGTAAAAGTCGCTCAGTCGTGTCCAGCTCTTTGCGACCCCTCCAGGCATTTGTGTTCATGGAATTCTCCAGGCAAGAATACTGGAGTGAGTAGCCATTCCCTTCTCCAGAGAATCTTCCCAACCTAGGGATTGAACCTAGGTCTCCTGCATTACAGATGGATTTTTTACTGTCTGAGGGAAAGAATCCCCCTACAATGTAGGAGACACAAGACATGTCAGTTTGATCCCTAGGTCTAGAAGATCCCCTGGAGATGGAAATGGCAACCCACTCCAGTATTCTTGCTCAGGAAATCCCATGGTCAGAGGAGGAGCCCGGCAGGCTATAGTCCATAGGGTTGCAAAGAGTCAGACACAACTGAGCAACCAAACCCAGGACCCTGTGAGGCCCTCCTGCACATAAAAGCCTTTTCATGTCCCTCATTTGTACGTGTAGAGACCATTATAAATGATAGCATGAAAGTAGTATGTGAGGGTGAAGAATGAATGAAATTTTTTTTGAAGAAGAGGGTTCAGCTTGGAAAATTAAAGAAAATAAAGGTATAAATAGGAATCTGGTGTCACATGACCTTAAATGCCAGGCTGAGGTTCATGGGCTAACCCTGTACCTTGCTTATTAGAATCATGAAATGAAAATGGAGTTTAGGAATGTGGTTGAGTGAGTGTGAGGCCTAGCTGCTAGAGAAGAAGATTAGTTAGAAGGCCATAGTGATGGTCTAAAGGGGGGTAGTGAGAGTCTACACCAGGTGAGTGGAGAAGGATGGGTCTGGGTCTGGATTACTTGAAGACCAAATCACAGAAAAAACCAAAGATCTTCAATGCTCACTGATAAGAATGCCCCATGTTCAACAAAACAAAATGTAGGTCAAAATAGCACCAGTTGAATGGTCTGGGGAAAGGGTGATGAAAGTGTGATGGTTTATATTTGTTCTCCAGGTTGTTCTGTAGTTAAATCTTCTATGGAATATGAAAATCTACTCTATCAGCATATCTTAAGAGTGAGACTGGATTTCTGAAGACTTTTGGCAGAACAACCATAGCGTATTCTATGTTCTCCTCCCTTGAGCACAAGATGAGAATCATTGAATTAAATGTAGACAGAATCAGAAGTGGTATTCTGTGGTCAGTATCAAAATAAACTAAGCTCGCAGCAGAATTTATTACCCAGTCAGTCTTCAAAGTGTTGCTATCTGATACGTAACTCATTTGAGTGTTTAAAACTGCTATAATTTTCAAATAATTCAACATATGACTTTTAACATTGAAATTAAAACTAAAAATTTGGTCATAATGGAATCTGTAAGCAATATCTGAAAATCTTTTAATCAGGTGGAAACGTCTCATTTTTAGGCAAAACTAAGGGTCAGAGATTTTAAACACCCAAAGTCACAAAGCTAATGGGTAAGAGCCAGAGACCTGAGTCCTGTTCTCAGGTTCCCTCCCCTCATCACTTTCCTTTTACCACTAAAGCAGAAGGAAACACAAGGCAAGCAGGCAAGCAGCTAAAATTCCAGCTACTTTTCCTTTCTCTTACACACTTAAGTCTAGCTCAAATGTTCTCTGGAGATAAGGAAAAGTGAGAAAGTTCATTTCTCATGACTGTTGTAACAATTACCACAGACTAGGTGACTTAAAACAAGAGAAATGTATTCTTTTTGGCACTACAATACACTCCATGCCTCAGAATGCCTGATTTGACAACCCATTCCTACTGACCTCATATCATATTACTATTTTCCTCAACCTCGCCCCAGAGTCAGTTATTTCCTCAAAGGATCCAGATTCCTTCTATTGGAGGATGGTATTTGGAAGCCTAGATCTTAACCCTAGGTTTGTTTATTGCTACTGAACATCCCTGCTTTTAGATCGTCTCAGCAAATAGAATTAGGATGTATGTATGTATGCTGCTGCTGCTAAGTAGCTTCAGTCGTGTCTGACTCTGTGCGACCCCATAGACAGCAGCCCACCAGGCTCCCCTGTCCCTGGGATTCTCCAGGCAAGAACACTGGAGTGGGTTGCCATTTCCTTCTCCAATGCATGAAAGTGAAAAGTGAAAGTGAAACCGCCCAGTTGTGTCCAACTCTGAGCGACCCCATGGACTGCAGCCTTCCAGGCTCCTCCATCCATGGGATTTTCCAGGCAAGAGTACTGGAGTGGGGTGCCATTGCCTTCTCCTGTATATATGTATAGCAACCAGTATATGTACACATTTCTATATCTATTTCTGTAATTGTTGTTATTCAGTCGCCAAATCATGTCTGACTCTTCAAGAAATATGTATTCCTATAATACATAATTACAGACATATGTATTTCTGTAATATATGTATTTTAAACTAAACTTAGGTTCACATTGATAATATAGCAAACTCTTAACCTAGCACTTATATTAACATTCAGGTCAACATAAAGAATTTTTTCTTTAGTATCCATTGATATGTTTTATTTCTATTTTTTAGAAAGAATTTATTTTTAAAGATGGCCTATAGCTATAACTATTTTATAGATCCACTTCTACATAAAAATAACTTATTTCTTAATAGCTAAGTATTTTTAAAATATACAGTTACACTTATTTTAACACCCCTTATTCACACTCACACATGTCCCCATCTGGATAATAAACTCTAAAGTGACCCTAAAGTGAATCAATCTGAGCTCAGTAGACCCTTGGAATGCTGTGATTTAGAGCGAAGCCCCTAAAGCTGTTAGGTCCATACGAGTCACCTGAGGATCTTGTTGCACTGCAGACTCCGATTCAGTAGGACTTGGTGGGGGAGGGGCCTGAGAGTGCATTTCTGACGAGCTCCCAGGTGACACGAGTGTTGCAGGGGTGCAGCTGCTTTGAGTGACAAGGCTAAAGATGATGATGATGGTCGTTACATGAGCTTTCATTGCGTGAGTTGCCTGTGTCGTCAGTCCTGTCCAGTCTTGCTTTCTTCCTTACTCCAGGCTCCACTCCTACTGAACTCAGTAACCACTATGATTCCACTCGGGTCTGTAGCTCTTTTCTGCATTTTGACACCTATTCGTGTTTGGAGGTGTATGATCAGTCCACTCAAAATGGCTGTTCTCTCGCTCTCTGTCTATCCCCTACTTGACCCATGCCTGCTTCACCTACACCCTACTGACAAGACTCAGCTGTTCTCTTAATCAGAGCCTAATCTGTAGATGCCTACATACCTGCCCCAGGCCCCACTCGGTGACTGTTCTAATCTTTAAATCAGAACTCTCCACCAAGATAGCTTCTCAAAGGGATGGTGAAGGGCGGGCTCCTCTGCTGGTTTCCCTGGTAACCAGTGAGCCCACCTGAAGTCCATTCCCTTTGTAGCTGGTAACCTCCCTCTCTGTGGTAGTGAAGACTGTTGCTGTGTCTTGCTCACCCTTCCTCACACAGAGCGGGTGTCGCTCCCAGACCTTGCTTCTGATGGGTAAGCTCCCCTACCAATTAAACCGCTGATGTCTCCGTCGCTGACTCTGGGCTCTTTCTTCAGTCTTGAGGTTGGACAAATACAAAGCTTGCAGGCCTGCAGGGAGCAGCCCAACAGGAGGATACATCATACAAACCAGGCAAGTTTATATCTATTGGTAAATTAAATTGGCCTTATTTGATAGATGGGAATAGGCAGGTATCCCTTTCACCCACTTTTCATTCTTTATACATAGTTTAGAAAAAAGAACTCATTATTTGCCAGACTGCATGTTTCACTTACACAAGACAGCTAGCTCACTGTGAATGTCCCCTTTTCAATTTAATATTAATTTTGATGAGTTTTTTAACCCAAGGAAAACACTTGTGGAGTCTATTACAAGATTGCTGGCCTCACACTGTGATCAGAGGCAGATGCTTCAGGGAATCGTGGAGTTATTTGTGATTCATGACCATTCCTGGTAGGGGGTAGGGTGGGAGTGGAGAGAGAGTGAGAACGAGTGGGAGCAGAGTAAATATGTAAAGAGAATTGCAATCTCGAGGCCATCTGTGCTAGCTGCATGCTGCAAATCTCAAGAAGAAACAGTATGAAAGCAAATGCAATTAGTTGGTTTCAATATTGTGCCCTTCAAAATTACTCTTGTTTCACTCATTCATTCACTTATGCATTTATTCATTCACTCATTCATTGTTTCATTCCAGTTTTGAGTTCTTACTCTGACACAAGCTCTATGATGAGCACTGGGGAGACCCTGGGTTCAATTAGCTTTGGGTAGAGAAGTGTAGAAGAGCATTGTTCCCTGTGGTAACTACGACTTCTGAAAGCTTCTTTACCTTTCCCTGAACTCATCTTAGTGATGTCAGCACCACTCCATGGAGGTGGTGGTGGTGGTTCAGTCACTAAGTTATGTCCGACTCTTTGTGACCTCATGGACTACAACATGCCAGGCTCCTCTGTCCTCCCCTGTCTCCCAGGTGGTTTAGTTGCTAAGTCGTGTCTGACTCTTGCGACCCCTGG
Source organism: Bos javanicus (assembly GCF_032452875.1). Taxonomy (NCBI): domain Eukaryota; kingdom Metazoa; phylum Chordata; class Mammalia; order Artiodactyla; family Bovidae; genus Bos; species Bos javanicus. The sequence goes on along the minus strand of NC_083881.1, from coordinate 58,941,073 downwards.
CAGACTGTAGCCTGCCAGGCTCCTCAGTCCATGGGATTCTCAAGAATACTGTAATGGGTTGCCATTGCCTTCTCCAGGGGATCTTCCCAATGCAGGAATCGAACCCGCGTCTCCTGCACTGCAGGCAGATTCTTTACCGACTGAGCTATGAGGGAAGCCCAGCTATCTCCCAGAGTTTGCTCAAATTCATGTCCATTGAGTCAGTGATGCTGTCTAACCATCTCATCCTCTGTCATTCCCCTTCTCCTTTTGCCTTCTATCTACCTTCTCCCTGATGCATCCCAGCATCAGGGGGCCAAAGTATTGGAGCTTCGGCTGCAGCAACACTCTTTCAATGAATATTCAGGGTTGATTTCCTTTAGAATCAACTAATTTGGTTTCCCTATAGTCCAAGGGACTCTCAAGAGTCTTCACCACAATTCAAAAGCATCAACTGGTTGGCGCTCAGCCTTCTTTATGGTTCAGATGACTGGACTCCCGGACTCTGACCACAGACTAGGAGTAATCCTGCTCTTCTTCCACTGTCTTATTCTACTGCGCCCACCCCTGATTTGGAGACTCAGCCTCTGTGCACTGGTGCCGAATCAAATCCCAGAGTTTTAGGTGAAGTAGAAAAGAATAGCTCCACTGCTTTGCTGGGTGAAGGGGACACAGCAGGGTGCTGCCCTCAAAACAGTGTGTCCCAACCTGAAAGGTTTAGTGAGGAGTTTTATAGCAATGGTTCAAGGGCAGTCTTGCTGATAAGGATCAGGGTGTGTGAAGGACCAGCATTCCTTTTCTCTGGCCTCCTGTGGTTTTCCTGATGAGCTTTTGTGGTTCAGAAGGTTATCAAACTGTGAGCTTTCCTTTGGAAGGAAGAATGCTTCAAGTAGTTAACACCTCCATTTATAGGGGGTTTTAGCTCTGCCTGCAGGTGTGCTAAGTCACTAAAGTCTTGTTTGATTCTTTGGACTGTTGCCCACCAGACTCCTCTGACCATGGCTTTCTCCAGGCAAGAATACTGGATTGGATTGTCGCGCCTCCTCCAGGGGATCTTCCTGACGCAGGGATGGAACCAAAATTTCTTCTGTCTCTTGCATTAGCAGGCCGGTTCTTTACCACTAGTGCTACCTGAGAAGCAGGGCTCAAAGACATTGTTATGTGTATTCCTAGAGGCAGAACTTGGATCCTGTCCCAAGCCTGCTCTGTTACTTCTTAGCTGCTCCTCCATTGTCTCTACATCCCCTCTCTTGCCTGATTAGCAACTGTTTGAACCTGCCCTTTGGAATTCTAGGAAGGTCATGGAGGCTAATGCCTGTATTCCACACACAAGAAAGTGAGGACACGTGCGTCCATGCTCAGGAGCCCCACATGGTCCTGCTCAGTTTTCAGCCTCTCAATTTTAGAGGATCTTCTAGTTCTGTCAGGTCTTCCTTCTGGATATATCTCAAATGGATTTTCTTGCCTCCATTCACAGGACCACTAATTTATAGCACAATCATCTCTTACCAAAATTATAAAAGCCTCCAAACTGATCTTCCTTATTGCAATTTTCACCTTTTTCAGGTGGAATAACTTTTTGAGTATGATGTCAAAAAGGTAAAATGTCCAAAGGTAAAATCTGATTACTCACTTTCCTTTATTAAATCTTTCAGTGGCTCCCCATTGCTCTCAGGATCAGGTCCAAATTCTCTTATATCATTAATAAGACCTTTATTGGTTGGGCTCCTGCTTCCATCTCCACCTTGTTGATCCAATACTTGATTCATTTCATAGATACTTGTTAATCACTTCTATGTGATAACCACTATGCCAGACACTTTAAATAAGATAAACAGTCCCACCTGCTCACAAAAGATTTATGTTCTGCCAAAAGAGACACTAAAACAAATGATTCAGTTATTCAATTCAGTCAGTTCAGTCGCTCAGTCGTGTCCGACTCTTTGCAACCCCATGAATCGCAGCACACCAGGCCTCCCTGTCCATCACCAACTCCTGGAGTCCACCCAAACCCATGTCCATTGAGTCGGTAATGCCATCCAACAATTTCATCCTCTGTCATCCCCTTCTCCTCCTGCCCCCAATCCTCCCAGCATCAGAGTCTTTTCTAATGAGTCAACTCTTCACATGAGGTGGCCAAAGTACTGGAGTTTCAGCTTTAGCATCATTCCTTCCAAAGAAATCCCAGGACTGATCTCCTTTAGGATGGACTGGTTGGATCTCCTTGCAGTCCAAGGGACTCTCAAGAGTCTTCTCCAACACCACACTTCAAAAGCATCAATTCTTCGGTGCTCAGCTTTCTTCACAGTCCAACTCTCACATCCATACATGACCACAGGAAAAACCATAGCCTTGACTAGATGGACCTTTGTTGGCAAAGTAATGTCTCTGCTTTTGAATATGCTATCTAGGTTGGTCATAACTTTCCTTCCAAGGAGTAAGTGTCTTTTAATTTCATGGCTGCAGTCACCATCTGCAGTGATTTTGGAGCCCAGAAAAATAAAGTCTGACACTGTTTCCACTGTTTCCCCATCTATTTCCCATGAAGTGATGGGACCAGATGCCATGATCTTCGTTTTTTTGAGCTTTAAGCCAACTTTTTTACTCTCCTCTTTCACTTTCATCAAGAGGCTTTTTAGTTCCTCTTCACTTTCTGCCATAAGGGTGGTGTCATCTGCATATCTGAGGTTATTGATATTTCTCCTGGCAATCTTGATTCCAGCTTGTGCTTCTTCCAGCCCAGTGTTTCTCATGATGTACTCTGCATAGAAGTTAAATAAGCAGGGTAACAATAGCAACACATTTGAGAACACTTCTCCACAACCATTTTTATAATGTGAATACCCTAGACATTCTAACTATAGTATTTAGGATTATCTTGGGACTGCTACTGCTGCTGAGTCACTTCAGTAGTGTTCAACCCTGTGCAACCCCATAACAGTAGCCCACCAGGTTCCTCCATCCCTGGGATTCTCCAGGCAAGAATACTGGAGTGGGTTGCCATTTCCTTCTCCAGTACATGAAAGTGAAAATGAAGTCACTCAGTTGTGCCAGACTCTTAGCGACCCCATGGACTGTAGCCTACCAGGCTTCTCCATCCATGGGATTCTCCAGGCAAGAATACTGGAGTGGGTTGCCATTTCCTTCTCCATATCTTTGGACCGATCTATTCTGAAGTAGACATTTTTCTAGACCTTAATTTTAAAAGAGAATCATTACTTTAAAAAAAAAGCAAATAAAAAGCATAGTCATTCTATTAGTTATGGTAATGCTAGGTACTATGATAGACAAATTATGGAATTTTTAAGACAATGACAATTTATTTCTAGCACCTGTAGGCAGAAGGGGCTTCCCTAATAGCTCTGCCTACAATGTCAGGAAGATCCTTATAGAAGGAAATGGCAACCCACTCCAGTATTCTTGCCAGGAAAATTCCATGGACAGAGGAGCCTAGCGGGCTATATAGTCCATGGGGTCCTGATAGCTTATGGTGAACGGTGTTGGATTTGTGACCTCTGAAGAAGAAGATTTAACTTCAGGACCAGGGACCAGGTTTGATCACTCAAGAGCTTTTGTATAGCAGAGTTTTATTAAAGTGAAAAGAGACAGAGAAAGCTTTCAAAATAGACATCAGAAGGGGGCTAGAGAATGCCCCCTTCCCTAGTCTTAGCAAGGGAATTATATACTTTTTAATTGGTTATTACAATAAATCAAAATAATGTCTCAATGTTGTAAGATCTTACTAGACCCACTCCCATAATATACATTTTAAGATAACAGGATTAGTCAGAAGATTTTCAGGAAGGAGAAACATGTCCTCTATAATCCTTAGTACAGAGTTTAAACTGAGTTGTTTGTTGTGTAATCATCAGTTCTGGGCTTAAAGAGGAAAAAAAAAAAACCCAGCTTTATGTGACTAAGACTAAGGAATGGAGAGGGGAAAAAAAGCTGTTTGTCCTTTCTTCCTCCTTGAAAATTTCAGACCCCTATCTCTACTTCGAGAGCCCCAGACCTCTTTCTCCTCCTCAGGAGCCCCAGAGTTGTTATCAACCTGCCTAGGAATTGACTCTCTCAGTTCCAAAGAGTCAGACATGACTGAGAGACTAACACTTTCACTTTTTTCAATTTTCATAGGCAGGAGGGAGCAAGCAATCATCTAGGTATTCAGGCTGTTGCAGACTTTTTTCATTATTAACCCAGGGTTTCTAAGTTTTGGGAAGTAGTATGTATCCCTTCTAACCACATCATATTGGCTAAGATTCTTCACATAGTGAACTGAAAGGAGGCTAGGAAATTCAGAATAGTTCTGTGCCCAGAACTATGCTCACCAAAGTATGCAAATCCCTGGAAACAATTGTTAGGTAAGTAGAACAAGGAAAAGGAGTCCAAAATGGCGGTGGCTAAAAGACAAGGAAGGTCCGAGGACCAGAGTGAAGACTTCAAGCCGAACAAACAGAACAAACAGCACTCCTGGCTAAGCCCAATTTGCATAGGGCAGGCCCAGGTGGAGGAAAAAACATATAAAAGGAGGAGCCAAAGCGCTTTCTCTCGGACGCTGTCTCCCGCATGCGTGTGCTCTTTTCTTTCTCTCTCTCTCTGTCACTCTCCTGCTATCTTCTAAATAAAATAGAGCTGTAACATTGATTTGCCTAAGAGCTGTAGCACAGTTTGTCCAAGACCCGAGAGCTGTGACGCGCCGAGGGCTTTAATGTCCGTCACTCCAAATCTTTGTTGTGATGAGACAAAGAACCGAGGAACATACACTCGTGTGACACAATGACCTGTCTGTAGTGAGTTTACTGTCATTATCTATTGTCATCTGTACTATCTGTCCATGTTGGACTGACATGGCCATTTCTTAATTTATTAAAGAATTAATGAACGGAAACCTCAATTGGAGTTGGAAAACCAGAGTAGAGGACACTCAGTCCCTGCTATGGTAGGAGTCCAACAAGAGGAAAGACTGTTCTTCCCTGGCAAGATTTCAGCCAGTGAAAAGCCATGGACTCTGATTGCTGTAGCCCTCCCAACTTCTTTTCCCCTCTATTAAAGTCTGCTCCTTCCCTTGCTCTGCAGGGACTTGCACCTGTCTCTCTGTGATTGCAGACCCCGAATTTCCATTATCTGCAGATCCCAAATATACCCATCTTTGCTGGAGAAATATCTGGTGGTCTGTTTGTTTTAGGTCAGCCACCACACCCTGTAGATCATGCCATCACCATGTGCCTCACTCTCTAGTAAGGCTTATCTTCATCACAAATTTTAAAACAGATGATGATGTTAAAAATCTTTTTAAAATAATTCTGCTTCTGGGGTTAAGACTCAGAGCATCTGGTCCATTTGCTTTGTCTCAGCTGTGAGCTTTCTGTGGAAAACAGTCCCTGCCACCCACCCCCATGCCTACCTTTTCCCCTCCCTGCCTGTGTCCTTATCAATCTGCTATTTGCTAAATCTCAGTCTTCTTTTAGATCTTAATTTAACATTTCTTTTTATGTTGTACTCTTGTGATCTCCTCAAATCTGGGTTAAAGTGTTCCTTCCGTGAATTCTAGGAACACTTTGTCATCTCTAGCTATGCTTACTATGAAAATGTGTGAATTTGTGCCTAGGTAATTGTTTTATCTCTGGAATTTAGCACAATTCCTGACACATAGTACGCCTTAGTGACTGAATTGTTTTTCAACAAAGCTGGGATGTAGAGCATAAAGTAGGAAAAACATAGAAAGAGTCACTATCTTGGATATGACCTAAGGCAGTGATTCTCAGTGTGGCCCCTGGACAAGCAGTATAATCATCACCTGGAAATTTATCAGAAATGCTCACTCTCAGTCCTTTCCCCAAACACCCTGAGTGAGAGATAAGAGAGTGTAGCCCAAAAATTTATGGTTTAACAAGCCCTCTAGGTGGCTCTGATCTTCTGATCCCATGCTAAAGTTTGAGAACCACTAACCTAGGTTACTGGGCTTCCTTGGTAGCTTAGCTGGTAAAGAAGCCTCCTGCAATGCAGGAGACCTGGGTTCAATCCCTGGGTTGGGAAGATCCCCTGGAGGAGGGCATGGCAACCCACTCCAGTATTCTTACCTGGAGAATCTGCATGAACAGAGGAGCCTGGCAGTCCACAGTTCATGGGGTCACAGTCAGACACAACTGAGCAACTAAGAATAGCATAGCACAGACCTGAGTTACCAAAGGAAGCCTAGATAAATCTAATTTCAAGAAAAAAGAAAATGGCAATATTGATAATCTAATAATACCAGCTCTCATTCCTTGAGTATTTCTTATGCCTTTTATAAAATTGTGACCCCAGAATAGTCCTATGACTCACATAATCCAATTAGATGTGGCTTAAATGTAAAGCCTAGTACAGACAGATGAAAAGAATGTGATAAGAATTCAGAAGAGAATCAGCAGTAAATAGATTGATGTAATCCACTCAAGTGGTATAACCACCTGAGTAGGGATTACTGACTCAAGTAATTTGAAAATTAGGTAATATATAACTTGAATCCAATGGGCAAAAGTTGTGTAGTACCTCTTTTCAAGGCTTTGACATAGCATCTATGCAAACAGTCTGAGCTTGTCAATCAGAGTTGCATTCTGATTCATAGCTCAAATTATTAAGATTTTTAACAAGCTGAAGAGTTGGTTCTCAGCAATACTTGAAAAAGTGATCTCTGATAGTGTTTAGAATGACATAAATGGTTTAGAATTAATGTCAAATATGTGATTGTAGTTTAAATGCATGTTTAACTCATTGCTTTGAATTTATGATTTTAGGTTGAATTGTTACTATACTTGTAAAGAGTGTCAAAACATGTTAGGGAAATTAGTGTTTACCAAATTTTTAAGTTTATTTTGTTAGACCTTACAGAATTGCATAAATATTTAGGAGTTAACATGGAATTGAAAAACTTTTAAACATTATTAAATATGCTGTTTGTTAATGAAATTTAAAAGTTTCTAAATATTTAAATTGTGAGACCAGGATTTAAAAGTGCTGATTAAATTTGTTTGATTTATGATTATGAGACTCCTAAATTAAACTTGAACATTTAAGGAAAACTAAATTTTTAAATTTATAACTTTTAAACCCAATACAACTTTATAACAATCTTTTCTGCGTATAAAAACTGCCCTTGAGGATCTTCAAAAAGTAAAAAACTCACATTGAACACCAAGGGCTTTACCTGAACTGACTCATTTAACCCTCCCAGAAACCTGTGAGGTAGACAATGTTTTTATCCTTTTTTTATTATGAACAATAGATTAAATAACATGCCCAAACACACAGCTAGTAGGTGGCAGAACCAGGATTCACACCCTGGAGGTCAGGTTCCACAGCCCACCTTCCGACAACTCCGTTCCATTCCCTCCCACTTGCAGGCCTGTTTGGAGCCAGAGGGACAGACAATGAGACTGAGGGGAGAATCTTGGGGTTTATTTGGAGGAAATCCTAGTGGGAGTGCTCTGAAAGTGAAAGTGTTAGTCGCTCAGTCTTGTCTGACTCTCTCTGCCACCGCATGAGCTGTAGCTGCGAGTCTCCTCTGTCCATGAAATTCTCCAGGCAAGAATACTGGAGTCGGTAGACATTCCCTTCTCCAGGGGATCTTTACTGGCTATAGGGCTGAATTTTGCTTCTTTTCTCACCTCCTACTGGCACCTGCTCACACTCATGTCCCCTTTCTTTCCAATTCTCCAAGGAAGGAACTTACAGACCTCTGGTGGTGAAAGATTCCCAACAGGGGATTTATGCTGGGGAGATGGAGGGTTGGAATCCTTGCTACACTGCTTTTTGGCCCTGACCTTCTCGCTCCATCTGGGCCCCTGCCTTCTGGCCATAACCCGTCAGTCTGTCCTCTTGCCACTGGCCTGTTATTTGGGGCCTTTCTTTTTCTTTCTTTTTTTTTTTTTTTTAGGTGATACATTTTCTCAACAAATATTTAAGCACATAATTTTTATATATTTATTTATTTTTAATTGATTAATTGCTTTACAATACTGGTTTGATTTCTGTCATACATCAACATGAGTTAACCATAAATTATTGGTTAATTAACCATAGGTTCACAGGGAACATATGTTCCCTCCCTCTTAAATCTCCCCTCCACCTCTGACCACCCCTCCTTGAGGTTATTACAGAGCCTCTCCTTCCAGCGCTCTCCTTCCTCTCTCCTTGTCCACTAATCTGTTCTCTCTGTCTGCATCTCCATTGCTACCCTGTGAATAGGTTCATCAGTCCCATCTTTCTAGATTCCATATATATGTGTAAATAGATGATATTTGTTTTTCTGATTTACTTACACTCTGAAAAATGGTCTCTAGGTACATCCACCTCATTAGAAGTGATCCAAATGTGTTCCTTTTATGGCTAAGTAGTATTCCATTGTATACATGTACCACAACTTCCTTTTCCATTCATCTGTCCATGGATATCTAAGTTGCTTCCATGTACTAGCTACTGTAAATAGTTAAGCACGTAATTTTATTTCAGGACATGAACTAGGGACATAGATTCCAAAGGGTAAGATATAAAATAAATAGTTAATAATTTGCAACTATAATGTAAGAGGTCTTTCTCCTAAAAGAAAGTGTGAATAGCTCTTTGATAACAAAGAAGCTGGAAAAGAGTATTTCCAGAGAGAAAATATATATTAATAGGCCTGGAACTGGGGGGAGTTCAGCCCATTAAAGGGAACTGAAGGAAGTCAGAAAGGCTGTTGTTTTTCAGAGCAAGAAAGGAAACCACTCCCAAGTGAGGCTGTGAACTTTAGTGTCACTGTGCAAAGATTCCAGATTATCACACAATTGGTTTGATACTCAAGCACTGTTCATGGGATCAGGAGAGTTAAGCAAGTTGACCAAAGAACATTAACATTATCCATCAGGAGCTCTAATCCATCAGACAGGAGAAAGTGTTCTAAGACACTTGGACATATAAGTAAAAACCTACTAGTGGAAATGTGAGTTGACTATGGGCAGAAAGCAAAGAAGAACTAAAGAGCCTCTTGATGAAAGTGAAAGAGCAGAGTGAAAAATTTGGCTTAAAACTCAACATTCAGAAAACCTCCCATGGCATCTGGTCCCATCACTTCATGGCAAATAGATGGGGAAACAGTGGAAACAGTGGCAGAGTTTATTTTTGGAGGCTCCAAAATCACTGCAGATGGTGACTGCAGCTATGAATTTAAAAGACGCTTACTCCTTGGAAGAAAAGTTATGACCAACTTAGCATATTTAAAAGCAGAGACATTACTTTACCAACAAAGGTCCATCTAGGCAGGCTATGTTTTTTCCAGTAGTCATGTATGGATGTGAGAGTTGGACTGTAAAGAAAGCTGAGCGCTGAAGAATTAATGCTTTTGGAGAAGACTGTTAAGAGTCCCTTGGACAGCAAAGAGATCCAACCAGTCCATCCTAAAGGAAATCAGTCCTGAATATTCGTTGCAAGGACTGATGCTGAAGCTGAAACTCCAATACTTTGGCCAGCTGATGCGAAGAACTGACTCTTTGGCAAAGACCCTGATGCTGGGAAAGTGTGAAGGCAGGAGGAAAAGGGAACAACAGAGGATGAGATGTTTGGATGGCATCACCGACACAACAGACACGAGTTTGAGTAAACTCCCGGAGTTGGCGATGGATAGGGAGACCTGGCATGCTGCAGTCCATGGGGTCACAAAGTGGGACACGACTGAGCGACTGAACTGAACTGAAGAGTTCGGCTTTTTTCAGTTCATCAGGTGTTTATTGATCTTATTGACTGACTTTATTTGTATGTCATTCACAGTGTTAAATACTGGGACACAAGAATGAATAAGGAATCCTGGCCTTTGAAGACCTCTAGACTCACATTTACACACATATATGTATATATATTCTGTACATGACAACTATATGTATATTTAATACACAGCATATATGGCAAATATTTATGGCATATATTAGATATGCATATATGTATGTGGACGTTCTTAGTGGCTCCAAGGTAAAGAATCCACTTGCCAATGCAGGAGACAAGTTTGATCCCTGGGTCAGGTGATCCTCTGAAGAAGGAAACAGCAATCCACTCCAGTATTCTTGCCTGGAGAACCACATGGACAGAGGAGCCTGGTGGGCTACAGTCCATGAGGTCACAAAGAGTTGGACATGACTTAGTGAGTGAACAACAACAACAATACTTGTGTGCGTGTGTATACAAAGAAAAATATAAAAGTACCCTGGCTGTTAAGAACTGCTGGTTTAGTCTTGTGTGTACATGTATTTAGTAATACATGACTTAGAGTACATATATATATTGTTGTTGCTGAGTTGCTAAGTCATGTCCAACTCTTTGTGACCCCATGGATTGTAGCCCACCAGGCTCCTCTGTTCATGGGGATTTCCAGGCAAGAATGCTGGAGTGGGTTGTCATTTCCTTCTCCAGGGGATCTTCCTGGACCAGGAATCGAACCTGTGTCTCCTGCATTGCAGGTGGATTCTTTGCCACTGTGCCACCTGGGAAGCCTGATTTTTATGTATAGTTTATATGTTATGCACTTTAGTAGCTTAGGTGATGGGCCACTAATTAATGGGAATGCATGAATGAAAAGCCAGCAATTTACTTCCTAGGAAAAAGAAAGTGTCCCCCTATGGTCCAAAAAACAAAAAAGAAAAGAAATATTCTCTGTACAATCAGTGAGACATCTTCCGGGTCCTCAGGAGGGCTGACCCAGGGACATGGTTTGGTTATAGGATAAAGCTTTCGTCCTTAAGTAATTGAGAGATGTCTGGAGGATGAACCTGAGAACACTCTAGTTCTAAAAAGCAAAGCATCAAATCTGCTTAACCAGCATCTTTAACAGGACACCCACCAGGTGTAGCCGGGTAAGACTAGTGCTAGAACTGAGAAAGCTGATGACCCCTTCATCACAAGAAAGGCCCTTTTTTTCACCCACAATTTACATGATGATCTTGAAAGAAATGAAAGACATGTTTGGAAACATTACTTTACAGAAACATTTCAGTTCTTCACTGAGAACTATTGCCTGGGAGTAATGACAGCATTGCCACCACTTGAAAAGCTAACTTGGAAATGGAAGGGCTCAGTTTATCTCAGACCCCATGACTCATGAGGGAATCACTGACATCTCCTTCTCTTCATGTTTTCCAAAGAGACTTACTGATCAAAGTTGTTTCCTTCCCAGAGGTGTGTTCCTTCCAGCACGGGGATGAGGCATATCTCTGGGACACCCAGAGGACATTTATAGTCACTTCCCAAGTGGCTCTTGTTCTCTGGATTAAAAACGGAAATTATCTCTTGGCTGTCAATGTAACATCATCTGGCAGCATGAAATTCTGTCAAACAGCAATTGAAGATGAATAAAATAAAGATACACACTCAGGATTATTCCTATTGTGAAGCAGCAGTGCTCTGCCCTGACGATTCTACACCCTAATAGTAGATTTAGGGAAATAGAGACATACAGGTTTTCTAAATGCCCCTGTACACTTTGCCACGGGAAATAGCTGTGATTGAATAGACTGACAAATGCTCTGAGCAGATGCAATGAGCCAGCTCCACAGTGCTCCAGGGCAGGATTACAGATGATTTGTGTGCATGGAGGGGGGTAATCAGTTATCATAATTCCATTTGTAATTTATGTTTGCATGAAAATGCAGTTTTTAAACCATTGCTAGGATTTCAGGAACTGGTGCAACCTGTTTTCATTTTGTCAAACACCTAGGAATTTCAGAGTGTCTGTTCAGTAATCATGTATATCTACATTATTGGATGGCTGGTTTCAAAAAATAAATAACTACCCTTTATAGGAATAGTATTTATAGAATGTGTCTAGTGCGTGCAAAGTTTCATTCCCTGTTGGTCTTCATTCTACATAGACAGAAGCCCAAATTGAAGATGAAGGAAAGAAAGGCAAATGAAGAAGATGGTCAGAAAATGCCCTTCTCTCTAGATAAGTCAGCAACACCTGAAAGACAGGTTTTTAAAGAGAATCGGGGAGGGATATTGTACCGGGGTTCAGTCAGATGAGTTGCCTTTGAAAATTTCTTTTGTTTGAAGAAACAAGCAGGTGGTTCAGAATATGAGAGGGAGAGAAGATGTGGAGACAGCCATAGAAAATCACATATGAAGGGAACGTATGGACTAAAATGAGAGGTTTGGGGTAAAACAAAACATTCAAGAATTGAGAATGTTCCATGTAATTATAAGGGCAGCAACCCTTGAGCTTCTACGAGTAACATTATTATTATTATTTTTTTAATTGAAGTATGGTTGACTTACTGTTGTTAGTTTCAGGTTTACAACAAAGTGATTTTTATGTGTACCTATATATCTATTCTATTTCTGACTCTTTCCCATTATAGGTTATCACAAGGTATTAAGTATAGTCCCCTATGCTTTACGTAGGTCCTTGTTTGTGCTGTGCTTAGTCACTCAGTTGTGTCTGACTCTTCATGACCCCAGGCTCCTCTGTCCATGGGATTATCCAGGCAAGAAAACTGGAGTGGGTTGCCATGCCCTCCTCCAGGGGCTCTTCCCAACGCAGGGATTGAACCCAGGTCTCCCGCGTTGCAGGTGGATTCTTTTCCATTTGAGCCACCAGGGAAGCCTTGTTGTTTACCCGTATTATATATAATAGTGTGTGTCTGTTAATTCCAAACTCCTATTTTATTTCTGCCCACCTGCTTAGCAACAGTAAATTTTCTTTGAGCTTATGCTCCTGTGCATTTTTCTGGAAAAGGGCCATTGTTTCACCAGATTTGAAAAGAGATCAGCTTCCCTGGTGGCTCAGTTGGTTAAGAATCTGCCTGGATCTTGTCTGGAAAAGTCATGTTAAGTTTTCAAGGTTGACTTTTGGTTTTGTTTTTAAAAAAAAAAAAAAAACAATAAAGAGAGAATGAAAGTGCTATAAAAAAAAAAAAAAAAAGAATCTGCCTGCAATGCTGGAGACCCAGGTTCGATCATTGGGTTGGGAAGATCCCCTGGAGAAGGGAATGGCAACCCATCCACTCCAGTATTCTTGCCTGGAGAATTCCATGGACAGAGGAGCCTGGTGGGCTACAGTCCATGGGGTCACAAGAGTCAGACACAACTTAGCAACTAAACTACCTATGCATAGTAAATAAAGTAAGTAAATGTTGCTCAGTTGTGTCCAACTCTTTGCGACCCCATGGACTGTAGCCTACCAGGTTCCTCTGTCCATGGGATTTTCCAGGCAAGAATACTGGAGTGGGTTGCCATTTCCTTCTCCAGGAGATCTTCCCAACCCAGGGATTGAACCCAGGTCTCCTGCATTTTAGGCAGATGCTTAAACTCCCAAATCACTGATAGATTTAAGAATGTTAAATCCCTCTCTATGGAATGTATCCTAGTCCCAGAATTTAAGCTCACTGTTTCTCAAATGCTTCTGACCATGACCAATGGTAAGAAAGCTATTTTACCTGGGGACCCTGTACATAGCCTTTTTCTTTCTCTCAACTGAGAAAGTTTCCCTTGCGGTTGTGCTGTGCTGTACCGTTACACGTGCTCTATTTTCTACTCTACTCTAGGCAATTCTCTTTCATTTATAAAATGCTAGTCATGACCTTCTAAATTGACTTCATGACCTGTTTATGGATCGCATCCTATAGTTTGAAAAACAGTGTTTTGACTGACTGAAAGGTGACAAGCGCAGAAGAGAAAAAGAGGCAATGCACAGTTTCAATAGATGAAGTGAATTCCACTTCCCTGCTTTGACAAAGGTACCAGTGAAAGAGGGGAAGAGCTGACGTTCAGAAAACTGATGTAAGGGGACTTGGAGGGAGGGGGATCAGGATGTCCTGGTGAGATGGGGGCGGAGTTTACCATTCTGTTCAGACTAAATGAAATGGTCCATTAATCCAGGAAGAAAAAAGCGTTTAGTTCATTAAGCAAAAGACAAGTGTAATAGCTGTGTAGTACTTTGGTTTGCTCTGCCATTAGAGCCAAAGTTACTGAGAGAAACACTAGAAAGAGAAGATGGGAGAAGAGAGGGATTTGAAGAAAATGTTTATAACCTTACTTCAGGCCTCTAACAATAAACAATATTTCTATTACTAACCAAATGTGACTATTAAGATACCGTTTTAAAGAAAAGATTTAGGTTAGGGAGATGACTGTCATATTGGGTGGACAAATCACTCATGTGTTTTTTTCCTCCAAAACTAATAGAAGCTACTATAGGTCAAGACTAGCTCGAAGGGAGGCACAGTCATTCAAGCTGAAAATCCGGCTGAAGGTGGCAACAAGTGCCTTGGAACAATTCAATTAGCTAATCACAGATGGCTGCCAGACATGCAGTCTAAACTTGCATTTCACTAACAAATGTCACAGCTAAGAAAATCTGAACTTTGACAAATTGGGGGTGATTCCATGTGAAGGATAACTTCTGTTCTCATCACGATTTCATAGGAAACAGAAAAGGAGGTGGTTGTCACATGAGGGATGCTTCATTAGAGTTGCCCAATGTTGAGTGGTCAGCACATCGGGAAAATGAGATTCCTGTTGCTGATCTCTCTGGGGACTCCTTTGTAGGCGAGGCCCTGCACTTCAGGATCTCCATACTCAGCAAGACCTGGGGCACCAAGATTCAGAGAAGTGAATATTTAGCAATTTATAATTCAACAAATCCACTAAACCGAAGTTTATCATCAAGTGAATACATTCCACGGATATACACTATAGGTCCAGTTCCCTAGCTCTTTTCTCTTATAAGAGTCTTTTTCTAGAAAGACAGTCTCTTCTTCCTGTGGGGAATTGGCATTGTGATTTGATTCGTCTGCTATTGTGTCTGTGATTATAACTGTTTTTAAATAACAGAATCATTTGGTGAACTGATAAAAAATTTTTTCATAAAAGTGGATATATAGGCGATCACACAATCTTTCTCAGACAATTTGAAGTTTCAGAAATCTTGCAATCCATCCACAGGCAGCTAGGCTGTGAACTTAGGTTGTAAGCTACCTGGATGTATTTAGTATGAAAACCTAGTTTTTATATGGTTTGACTATGTTAAGAACTGAAACTATATTTGACACTCTCATTTGGGGTAGGATGGGAGAAAAGAGGAATCATATTTATAAATGTTCCTTGTAGTTGTCATTGGGGCTTCCCAGGCAGTACTTGTGGTAAATAACCTACCTACCAATGCAGGAGACATAAGAGATGTGGGTTTGATCCCTGGGAAGATCCCCTGGAGGAAGAAATGGCAACCCACTCCAGTATTCTTGCCTGGAGAATCCCCATGAACAGAGGAGCCTGGCAGGTTACAGTCCATAGGGTTGAAAACAGTCAGACACAGCTGAGAGACTTAGCATGCACGCACGCACGTAGATGTCATTACATCCCCATGGCGCATATCCTTTACCTAACACAGTTAAAACCATACTTGTCAGATTTAGTCTAACTTCTAAAAGTAAAAAACAACTATGTATATATCTGAGTTTTCTTAAAGGTTCAAGTTAATTTTTTTACAACAGAAAATGTTTCTTTAAGTAACACAAATCTTTTGTTCATCCCACAGTAATATTTGTAGGAGAATTAATGAATAGATGGGCTAATAAGTGATTTAGAGGTCTCTGTAATGAGGGGTAAATGAAATTGCTTAATTATCTAGTGAATCATGCCTCAAAAAACCCATTAGGTTTGGTTGATGTTTCCAAATCTTTTTCCCCTACAGGAAGCAGAAGACATTCAAACTACCTAGAAAACTTTAGACTTTGTATTTCCAAGTAAAAAATAGTCATCACCTATGAACACACATAACTACACTCCTTTTTAAACTTCTAATAAGAGCAGAAAAACCTGTTAAGTTCCATCAGCAGAGCCCATATCATAAAAGAGGTGTTTGGTTTGACTAATATAAGATAAAAGGTGACAGCTCCATTTATCTTCAAAGCCAGGGTCACTGAATTTTCTTCCCCACCCCAGCACTGGAGTGGTTCTGATACTGCGGATACACAATAGCATTATGAAGTGTGATACCCATTACTCCATTACAAACGTCCACAATCCAAATGGTGCAGGGACCTTAGAAGCTAAACTAGCAGATTCAGTTAGACCCAATAAATACTAAAACTCCATTTAGACTTTTGGATACAGCTTTGCAGTTACTCCTTCTACAGAGAAGTAGGAGAAGAGAGAAACCAGTGTGTTACCTCCCTTGTTCACTGGCTGGACCTGTTAACATTAAGGAAAAATTAAGTCCTCATATTTATGTCTATCTATATAGTACATATTTCAATATATGAAGGCATACATACTTATAATATCAGTTCAGTTCAGTTGATTAGTTGTGTTGAACTCTTTGCAACCCCATGGAATACAGCACACCAGGCTTCCCTGTCCAACACCTACTCCCAGAGCTTGCTCAAACTCATGTCCATTGAGTTAGTGATGCCATCCAACCATCTCACCCTCTGTCATCCCCTTCTCCTCTTGCCTTCAATATTTCCCAGCATCAGGATCTTCTCTAATGAATCAGTTCTTCGCATCAGGTGGCCAAAGTGTTGGAACTTCAGCTTCATCATCAGTCCTTCCAAAGAATATTCAGGATTCATTTCCTATAGGATTGCCTGGTTTGATCTCTTTGCAGTCCAAGGGTTCAAAAGCACTGACTCTTTGGCGCTTAGCTTTCTTTATGGTCCAACTCTCACATCCATACATGACTACTGGAAAAACCATACGTTTGAGCATATGGACCTTTGTTGGCAAAGTAATATCTCTGCTTTTTAATATGCTGCCTAGGTTGGTCATAGCTCTTCTTCCCAGGAGCACAGTCTTTTAATTTCATGGCTACAGTCACCATCCACAGTGATTTTGGAGCTCCAAAAAATAAAGTCTCTCACTGTTTCCCCATCTATTTGCCAGAAAGTTATGACCCACCTAGATAGCATATTAAAAAGCAGAGACATTACTTTGCCAACAAAGGTCCGTCTAGTCAAGGCTATGGTTTTTCCAGTAGTCATGTATGGATATGAGAGTTGGACTGTGAAGAAAGCTGAGTGCTGAAGAATTGATGCTTTGAGACTGTGGTGCTGGAGAAGACTCTTGAGAGTCCCTTGGACTGCAAGGAGATCCAACCAGTCCATTCCAAAGGAGATCAGTCCTGGATGTTCTTTGGAAGGAATGATGCTAAAGCTGAAACTCCAATACTTTGGCCACCTCATGCGAAGAGTTGGCTCATTGGAAAAGACTTTGATGCTGGGAGGGATTGGGGACAGGAGGAGAAGGGGACGATGGCTGGATGGGATCACTGACTCGATGGACGTGAGTTTGAGTGAACTCCAGGAGTTGGTGATGGACAGGGAGGCCTGGCGTGCTGCAATTCATGGGGTCGCAAAGAGTCAGACACAACTGAGCGACTGAACTGAACTGAACTGAACTGATGGGACCAGATGCCATGATCTTATTTAAGCCAGCTTTTTCACTCTCCTCTTTCACTTTCATCAAGAGCTTTTTAGTTCCTTTTCACTTTCTGCCATAAGGGTGGTGTCATCTGCATATCTGAGGTTACTGATATTTCTCCCAGCAATCTTGATTCCAGCTTGTGTTTCATCCAGCCCAGCATTTTGCATGATGTACTCTGCATATAAGTTAAATAAACAGGGTGACATATACAGCCCTGATGTACTCCCTTCCCAGTTCTTGCTGTATGCTTCTTGACCTGCATACAGATTTCTCAGGAGGCAGGTAAGGTAGTCTGGTATTCCCATCTTTCTAAGGATTTTCCACAGTTTGTTGTGATCCACACAGTCAAAGGCTTTAGCATAGTCAATGAAGCAGAAGTAGGCATTTTTTTCTGGAATTCTCTTACAAGATGTATATTTATAATATGTGTATACTTAATTTTAGGGCTTCCCTGCTAGCTCAACTGGTAAAGAATCTGCCAGCAACACAGGAGACCCCAATTTGATTCCTTGGTTGGGTAGATGCCCTGGAAAAGGGATAGGCTACCCACTCCAGTATTCTTGAGCTTCCCTGGTGGTTCAGATGGTAAAGAATCCACCTGCAATATTGGAGACCTTCGTTTGATCCCTGGGTTGGGAAGATCCCCTGGAGGAGGGCATGGCAATCCACTCCAATATTCTTGCCTTGAGAATCCCCATGGACAGAGGAGCCTGGAAAGCTACAGTCCATGGGGTCACAAAGAGTCAGACATGACTGAATGACTAAGCACAGCGTATATAATTATAAATGTTAAATAACTTGTTATTGTTTTCATAATACACATCATATAACATCTGAAGAGGTTGACCACCCCCCAAACTCGTTTACATTGTATAAATATTTGATCTTTAGAGTGTGTTATATCTATCATACTAGAAATTGAGAAAGGATAAAATGTTTCTTTTTATTGTCCCCTACAATTAAAAGTGACTTCAGAGGAAGAGTCAGAGACAAGTAACTTCATAAATAACTACTTGTTATTCAGTTACGACTATTTGTGCTAACATGCAAGTCAATATCATGAAACAAGAATGCCTTGCAACAATAAAACCCGGTTCTTCTCAAAGTGAGACACAACACTGAGTTTGAAGCACATTCATCACACTGACTCAAGTTCAGTTGAGGGAAAGCAAACATCTCAGTGTTTTTTAACCTGGCAAAAAGACACAAAAACGTTTTCTTCTTTTCATCATTTTAAGAAGGTAGGAAAGCAAAAATATTGTCTGAGTTACCTCTTTAAGCACAATTTAGTCTCCTTGAGAAGACAAAATGCTGAGCTTGGAGGTGACCGGGTAACACAGAATTAAAGCCCATTTTGAAGACACTCCCGGTTGTCAGCCTCAGGAGAAATGTGATGTAGCCTTTGATAAGAATAATGGATTTGAAAAAAAAAAAAAAAAAGAATAATGGATTTGGCTCATTACTGGCTGAAGACACGTGTTGTGAGATGGAGTATCCTCAAAGCAACAGGGAAATTTCAGCTTCCTTCAAAATGGCAAGGGTTGAGGCCCTGATGAGGCTAACAGTACACACAGGTACTAAGAAACAATCTAATGCAGAAGGCTTCTTCTACGGGATTACCTAATTTCAAAATTAGTTGTAAAAATTCATGTCAGGCTTCTAAGAGATGCAACTGATATCAACAAACACCTTTTTTTCTTTATTAAAATTTTTTTTCAAATTGAAGTGTAGTTTACAATGTTATATTTCTGGTGTACAACCAAGTGATTCAGTCATACATATACACATATTCTTTCTCATATTCTTTTCCATTATAGTTTGTTACAAAATATTGAATATAACTCCCCATGCTATACAGTAGGACTTTGTTGTTTGTCTGTTTTACATATAGTACTTTGAGCTTCCCAGGTGGTGCTAGGAAAGAACCTGCCTGCCGATGCAGGAGACGTAAGAGACCTGAGTTCAATCCCTGGGTCAGGAAGATGTCCTGGAGGAGCCCACGGCAACCCATTCCAATATTCTTGCTTAGAGAATTTCCATGAACAGGGGAGCCTGGTGGGCAACAGTCCATAGCGTTGCAAAGAGTCGAACACGACTGAAATGACTTAGCACACGTGCGCAGTTTGTATCCGCTAATTCCAAACTTCTAATTCATGCCTCCCCCTCTTCTCCCTTTGGTAACCATAAATTTGTTTTCTACGTCTGCTTCTGTTTTGTAAATAAGTTCATTTGTACCATTTATTTAATTCCACATATATGTGATACCGTATAATATTTGTCTTTCTCTCTCTGACTTCACTTATATAGGACAGTCTCTGGGTCCGTCCATGTTGCTGCAAATGGCATTGCGTCATTATTTTATGGCCGAGTAGTATTCCATTGTATATTGTACTACATTTTCTGTATCCCTCAATATGTGGCTGGACGTTTAGGTTACTTTCATGTCTTGTCTGTTGTAAATAGCACTTCTGTGAACATTAGGGTACATGTGTATTGTCAAATTACAGTTTTCTCCAGATATACACCCAGTAGTGGGATTTCTGGGTCATATGGTACATTTATTTTATTTTTTTAAGGAACCTCCATACTGTTCTCCAGAGTGGCTGCACCAATTTATATTCCCACCAACACTGTAGGACAGTTCCATTTTCCCCACATCCTCTCCAGCATTTATTGTCTGTAGACTCTTTGGTGATGCCCGTTTTGACCAGCGTGTGGTGATACCGTGTAGTTTTGATTTGCATTTCTCTAATAATTAGTGATGTTGAGCATCTTTTCACATGACAAGATGTCCATCTTTTGTCTTGAAAGATGAAGAGATGACCACATGAAAAGATGTCCAGCCTATTGTCCATCTGTATGTCCTCTTTGGAGAAATATCTACTTAGGTCTTCTGCCCATGTTTTGATTGGTTTGTTTGTTTCTTTCATTTTGGGTTGTATAAGTTGTTTGTATATTTTGGAAATTAAGTTCTTGTCAGTCGTATTGTTGCCAAATATTTTATCCCTTTCCTTAGGCTGTCTTTTTGTTTTATTTATGGTTTCCTTTGGGCACAGCTATCTTTAGAAATGTAGCAAATCAACTTGTAGCCTTAAAAAATATTTTTATTTTAATACCACATCATATATTTTTGTTTCTAAGTATTGTGTTGATTTTATAGTTATTTGAATGCAGACTTATTTATGGTCAAGGGTATAAATGTGAATATAAGTACATGTAGAGTGAGGACTCCAATATTATGTTTACACAGGGTTGATTCACCTATTTATTAAGTATATCTTAGATAATTACATGTGCTTGGTGACTTTTGTTCAAAATAAGGGCATCTAGCAAAAGCCGAATATCTTACCCTATTCTAAAATTCTATTCAAAGCTATTTGATTGTTGCAAATCAACGCTAATAATAAAAACTTCAGTAAAATAGAAGCTACATTTTATGGTGCATTCCATGGTACTCTTCTTTTGGAGAGGAACAGAAAAACCAAGACTTTTCAATAGATATATAATAAATGACTTGTTCCTATATAAGATATATAGCTCTGATAAATAAAACATAGAAAGGAAAAGGATCAAGTTATATCTTGCTGAGTAAAAATTCATCTTAAAAGATTTTCCATACACTCATTAAGAGGATTAACAATACTAACTTCTGTAGCCCAGGGAATCAAAGTAGATTTAGACTTTGGGTCTGGCAGGTGGTCTGTAGAAAAAGTCTTGAATATGTTGGATGGGAGTTGCAGTGATGTAGGGATTTCTCTGGTGGCTCAGACGGTAAAGCGTGATGTAGAGAAATAGAACTTCCAAGTCCCCATTCTTTGTGAGATAGTAAGTCATCAGGTCTAAAGCAAGCAAAATGAAGATTCCCTGTTCACAAGATAGGGAAAATTTGGCTTTGAAAATTTCTTTCTAATAATGAAATGTATGGGACTTAGACCTTTTCTAGATTTCGGTATAAGTCTTGATTCTTTCCTAGATATTGGTAAGATTGTCAGTAATACTTATTCTCCATCTTCATACATTGTTTCTGAACCTGTGAATGTTTTCTATTCCCAACTCTAAAATTTCTTCTCCTCTGTTTCAATTCCAGACACACATCTCTATGCCCCACTTATCTATAATTTTGTAACATTGAGGACATTTGCAATACCTTTGTAAATGAATTTTATACTCTGTATAAAAGCACATTGTCAAGTATATGATTAAAAATTCATTAATCTTTTAAAAAATTTTATTGAAGTATAGTTGATTTACAATGTTATGTTAATTATTGCTATAAAGCAAAGTGATTCTATTATACATATATATACACATATATATTCTTTTCTAAATATTATTTTCTATTATGATTTGTCATAGAATATTGAATATAGTTTTGTGTGCTATACAAGACCTTGTTGTCTATCCATTCTATATGTAAAAACTTACATCTGCTCACCCCAACCTCCCTCTCCATTCCTTCCCCAACCTCCTCCCCCCATTAAATTTTAACTATTACTACTATGGCTTCCCTGATGGCTCAGATGGTAAAGAATCTGCCTGCAATGTGGGAGACCTGGGTTTGATCCCTGAGTTGGGAAGATCCCTTGGAGTAGGGCATGGCAACCCACTCCAGTATTCTTGCCTGGAGAATCCCCATGGACAGAGGATCCTGGGAGGCTACAGTCCATGGGGTCACAAAGAGTCAGACATGACTGAATGACTAAACACACAAAGCACACACACACACACACACACACACACACTACTGCTACTGCAACTATCTCTGTTACGATTAAGCTGATATATAATATGCCTAGAACTTATGGTATATATTGAATAGACTAAAAATAATTTTGATCTTAGTTCTCTCTTTTAGCAGAGTGCTTTAGGTTTGACTCCTAGAACACTTATAGTTCTGTGGCCAGAGAGATTTAGTATTCAGCAATTCTCCATGCGTTCTTTAACATTTCATTGAAATGTTCTCCACTGAAATAAACTTTTTAGCTATGGTGCTATATAAGTGAAGTTGCTTAGTTGTGTCCAAACTCTTTGCGACCCCATGGACTGTAGCCCACCAGGCTTCTCCATCCATGGAATTTTCTAGGCAAGAGTACTGGAGTGGGTTGCCATTTCCTTCTCCAATGGTACTATATAGCCTATGGCTATTTCCAATCTAGACAGTGGGAAAGGGTGTGGAGAGCAGCATCTAAGCTCCAACTAAGAGCAATATTGTTCTTTATTTGCTAAGTCGTGTCTGACTCTTTTGTGACCCCATGGACTATAGTCTGCCAGGCTTCTCTGTCCGTGGGATTTCCATGGACAGTATTCAGGCAAGAATACGGAAATGTGTTGCCATTTCCTTCTCCAGAGATTCTGCCCAACCCAGGGATTGAACCTGCATCTCCTACATTTGCAGGTGGGTTCTTTATCACTGAGCCACCAGGGAAACCCAAGAGCAGCACAGAGAATCCTGAAGAGCTTGGAAGAGCCGGGCTGTATTACACAGCTCAAATACAGGCCATGATGTGCTAGAGGCAGTAGGGTAATCTCTTACTCTTACCTTCAGAACGGCTAATATTCACCGTTTCATAAATGTTAGCAGTTCACATTTTCTCATTAAGTCATCATGATGGCCATAAGGAGTAGGTGTTTCATTTTCCTTATTTTATAGAGATGTAGGCTGAGTTCTTAGAAGATTAAATGACCTACCCTAAGTTTGGTTGAGCTCTGGAATCCAGCTGAGAAGTGAGACAATGGGATTTGAGACAATTTTTTTTTTTTTTTTTTCCCTCTTGTGGGCTCAGTTTCTACATCTTAAGGAATTGTTTCATGGTTTGAATAAGATGGTTTAATCTTAAACAATGAAAGTGAAAGTGAAGTCTCTCACTCATGTCCGACTCTTTGCGACCCCATGGGCTGCAGCTTGCCAGGCTCCCTCGTCCATGGGGTTTTCCAGGCGAGAGTACTGGAGTGGGGTGCCATTTCCTTCTGCAATCTTGAACAATAAATATTAGCTATTGTTGTCACAAAACAGGTAAATGATAGACTAGAGTAGGATTCAAACCTAGGTTTCTCAGACTCCAAAATCTATTTTGAACCACTGAATACAACACCCTCCCCATTTTAGTCTATAATATGGTGCTCCATCACCTAATTTGTCATTTAATCAGAAGTCTGCAACTGTATTCCCAATAAACCTTGGAAAGCATAACACTGTCAGTCCTTCTTGTCCAGTTCTTCATATCAACCTTCTCTATTCAGTGAGTATGATAATTACTCACTTGACAAACATGTATTGAGGATCTGTTATGTAGTAGGCAACGGACTAAGAGCTGGAGCTACCAAGAGGGGCTCACAATCTAAAGGACAGGATAGACACCACACCCAGCAAATGTCAGTCAGCATTATTAGAATTACTTTTAAAAATGACTGTAGACAGTTTAAGGAAACTCTGTGGGCCCTATGCAACAGCTCAACCAAACCTCAAAAGATTAGAGGTTAAAAAAATTTGTCAAAATAAAGAAAGATAAATATATATTGGACGTTGGGATAGACTGTGCTCTTATTTACTAATATCTCATTCTTTTGTGGGAAGGATTATGTGTTCTTAGCCTCTTATGTCAGTTTGGGCCACATGGCTTGCTTTGTTTTTTATTTTTTAAAAGAATCTTGCTTTGTTATTTATTTTTTATTTATTTGGCTTTGTCAGATCTTTGTTTCAGCAGGTGGGCTCACTAGTTGTAGCACATGGGCTTAGCTGCCTCGCTGCATGTGGGATCTTAGTTCTCCCACCAGGGATTGAACGTGCATCCTCAGGAAGGCAGATTCTCAACCACTGGACCACCAGGAAAGTCTCCACATGGCTTGCTTTAGTCAACAACTTTTGTGTGTGTGTGCTCATTCTTGTCCAACTCTTTGCAACCCCTTGGGTTATAACCCGCCTGGCTCCTCTGTCCATGGAATATTCCAAGCAAGAATACTGAAGTGGGTTGACATAAGGGATCTTCCCAACCCAGCGATGGAACCCAAGTCTCTCGGATCTCCTGCATTGGCAGGCAGATTTTTTTTTTTTTTTTTTTTTACCACTGAGACACCAGGGAATCCAATGAAATGTTTATGTCTAGGTAAAAGCTTTAAAAGTCTTCCCAAGATTTGCCATATTCTCTCTTTCCCTTTGTCTATAAATGAACAATTAGTAAATATTTCAGAGTTTGCAGGCAACACAGTCCCTGTTGCATATTCTTTTTTTTTTTTTTAACCTTAGCCATTTAAAAAATTTTTGAAGCATTTTTAGATCATTGGTCATAAAAAAAAAAAAAAAAGCCCACAGATGGTAGGTCAGATTTGCCCACTATTTTGCCAACCTCTGTTCCAGATAATGGATGTAGAATGAGAAGAGTGATGACAGGGAGCAGAGAACCCAGGTGACCCGTGGTGGGCATGTGTTGTGATGATAAATAAAACTTTCTTACGAGCAGCCACTGAGACTTCAGCATTATTTGTTACTATAGCATAATATACTCTAACCCGAGAGATAGCAAATGTTGAAACATTCCACCAGGGGAAATTTAGAGAGT
The DNA here is from genome assembly GCF_032452875.1 of Bos javanicus. Lineage (NCBI taxonomy): Eukaryota > Metazoa > Chordata > Mammalia > Artiodactyla > Bovidae > Bos > Bos javanicus. Next base: position 58,916,117 of record NC_083881.1, on the reverse strand, counting down.
AGGGTTTTTTTTTGTAAAATGTTTTCTTTGTAAAATGTTATCTTTGAGATACATCTTAAAGGATGCATAAAATCTTGCCAAGGAAAGAAAAGAGCTAGGATTTTAAACAGAGAATACAGATTGGGCAAAGTTTTGCAATCTTGAATGTATGTGGGTGAGAGCTGTGGGGACTGAAGAATGGGCAGAAAAAGCCCGAGAGGGCAGCTTGTGCTTAGTCACATCCAACTGTTTGTGACCCAGTGAACTATAGCCCACCAGGCTCCCCTGTCTATGGGATTTCCCAGGCAAGAATATTGGAGTGGGTTGCCATTTTCTCCTCCAGGGGATCTTCCTGACCCAGGGATCAATCCTGTGTCTCTGGGGTTTCCTGCACTGGCAGGTAGGTTCTTTCACCACCGAGCCACCTGGGAAGCCTGAGAGGGCCCTGCTGCTGCTGCTGCTAAGTTGCTTCAGTCGTGTCCGACTCTGTGCGACCCCATAGATGGCAGCCTACCAGGCTCCCCCGTCCCTGGGATTCTCTAGGCACGAACACTGGAGTGGGTTGCCATTTCCTCCTCCAATGCATGAAAGTGAAAAGTGAAAGTGAAGTCGCTCAGTCGTGTCCGACTCTTAGCGACCCCATGGACTGCAGCCTACGAGGCTCCTCCGTTCATGGGATTTTCCAGGCAAGAGTACTGGAGTGGGGTGCCATTGCCTTCTCCGGAGAGGGCAGCAGTATTGTATTATTGTCCAGGATGGTAAGGGGGGATGTAATTTACAGAACCCTAAGTGCTTAGACTGAGCCTGGTGGGCTGCCGTCTATGGGCTTGCACAGAGTCGGACACGACTGAAGCGACTTAGCAGCAGCAGCAGCAGCAGCAAATTGCTTAGAAGACTACTTACATTTATTACAAATAAATGTAAAATTTTTGCCCAATGATTGAGGAAAGCTGTAACAGAGAATAAGAAATGTTGCAGACTAGAAGGAAAAAGACCCCCAAGTCCATTGTATAGAAGCTAAATCTCTTGCAGAGTTCTTCAAGACTATGTTTATAATTTGAGCAGTGCTTCCTAAAAAATAAAAAAAAAAAACCTAAAGATTTTAAAGAGGTTTTGAGGAGAGCTGAATCTCTTCAATATCTCAGTCCTCAAACAACCAAGGCTGAGGTGGGGATCACTTTAGTAGTGATTCACCTGAGCTTTAAGCTTAATAGTTCTGAAGATACATTTGTTTAGTTGCTAACTCATGTTTGACTCTTTTGTGACCCCATGAACTGTAGCCCTCTAGTCTCCTTTGTCCATGGGTTTATCCAGGCAAGAAAACTGGAGTGAGTTGCCATGCCCTCCTCCAGGGGATATTTCCAACTCAGGGATCAAACCCGTTTTTTCTGCATTGGCAGGCAAATTATTTACCATTGAGCCACCAGGGAAACCATTGTAAATCTATTATACTTCAATTTAAATAATCTGTATGGTGGCTAAATAGATTTTATAAGTTCAATTGGATACTTTTTACATGGGATTCATGTTAACTGTAATGCCCTATATAGGATAAAATTGAGTGATTGGAAAAAAGAAATTCTATGCAAATGATACTTGCCTGACTAGTCTATTGTCAGGCAAAGAAGACTTTAAATGAAACCTCTCAAAGAAACAAAGGTGGTTATATAATGATGAAGGGGAGGTAGGTATTATCACCCCCAATTTACACATGAGGAAACTAAGGCTTGGAGGATTAAGTAATGTTCCCAATCCAGGGAATGACACAGCTAGGGAACTAAGCATCTTGGGTTTTGCAAAAACTCTGGTGAAATAGAAACACATGTATACGACCTTAAAAAAATGATCTGGCACAGGAATTTTAGTCCTTCGGCCTAATTAGTAGAAAATATCATTTTCCTAATATATATTTGTTACAAGTGCGATTTTCCAGGCTACATTTTAGAGTATGGAGGTGATGGTGATGGGAACAGAGCTAACAATGAACTTGATAGCCTTACTATCAATCAAAGCACTCACAGTTTATAGAGCCTTATAGTTAAACTAATGCAATTTTCATTTTCAATCCCCTACTCCATTCAACTTGTATTTTTAAAAATTAGGTAGATATTTATTCCAAATGAGTATTTTGGTTATATATATGGATTTTCGATGACTCAAATGATTAACTTTTAACCTTGTAACTGGTTTATGAACCTATTAATATAAATGTCAGGATTCATTTGCCATCTTGCAGTAAGCTGTCACTAGTTGTTTTTCAATTAAAGTATAATATCTCTGCAGTGATTGATGTTAAGGTTGGCGATATAACTCTATTATATACACACCAGTTATTTTTAACTACTAATAATGCATTTTTGTTTACACATTTGTATGAGTTTGGGAATTTTTATGAATTGAGAAGTTGACCCAGTAAACAGAAACATGTGACCACTCCATTCTATAAAATGTCATTTCAAATTGTTCAATCTGGGACTTCCTTGGTGATCCAGTGGTTAAGACTCTGCGCTTCTAATGCAGAGGACCCAGGTGTGATTCTGGTCAGGGGACTAAAATCCCACATGCTGCACAGCCAATAAAAGTAAATGAATTTTAAAAATGAGAGAAAATAAGCATGGAGTCATTATGGAATCTATGATAATAAACAAACAAAAATTGTTCAAGCTATGAAAAAGATAGAAGGAATAATAGGGAGACATTGAAAGAAGAGAGAGCTAGGAATTATGATGTGAAGACCCTTCTAATGACCAGTTTTTTTTTTTTTTCCCCCTAATTTCAGCTGGGAGCTAATATGATAATTTCCAATAAATTTTTTAGCTGACAGGCTGTAAAATTTACTAGATATCTAAAATAGTTCAGCACAGAGCTGAATAAGGCAAATCCCAAAGCTCAAAATGTTTCTCTAGGAGGATGGAGTTGGAGACAGTCATGTAAAAGGAAACATGAGTTTCAGCAGGGCGAGCATGAGGGTATACTGCATCAAGAGACATGCGCACGCAGGGCAGCATGGACAGGCTCCTGTGAGGGCAGGGATTCGAGAAAGGTTCTTGACACAGGAGTAAGACACCTAAATTGAGTTTTAAGGGATCTAGAAGAGACAAGCAGGTGAAGAGAAGCAGGCAGCTTGAGCATCCCAAACAAAGGAGTATCCTCCTACCAAGTCCTTTTCTGGGGCCACGCTTTTCTTATATACAAAATTGTTCAGAAGCCCCACATTTATCCTGCAGTAGATGTATATGGTAAATACGTACTACAGGGTAGTATATAGTATATAGCATATACCACCCTGGAGTATAGTGTCCAGGCATTCTTTGGGCAAGAAGGAGAAAAACAAGAAGACCAACTTGTTGATGGAGAGGAGCTTTGACTTCTGCCCTGCATTTACCTGAGAAATGGCTCCCAGGGAAAAGTTTTGGTTGAAGATTTAGTCCTTGTGTTATGTTTATCAAACAGTTATCTTATACAACACATTGCTAGGTTGTTTGTGTTTTTTTTTTCCCCCTCATGCGTCCTTTTATAACCAAGAGAAAATCATGTTTAAAGATTTAGAGGATTGTTACTCAAGTCTTCTCAAAACTCCAATCAGATAGTATAACCTTTCCTCTGGGAGCAGGCAGTAAAGAGTACCTTTCTCAGAATTACTTTGGGTTCATAAAGATGTGAGTAAAGTCACTGGATATGGAGGACTTGGAAACGTACCCCTACATCTTCTTCAAGGAAGAGCTTTTTGCTCCAGCTGTTGAGAGGGCTGTGCAGTTGTGATATCTTTTAGAGTTTTTTTTGGCCCCAAGGATATGCCCTTCCCCTGACAGCCCTCATCCAATTACCGACTGGAGAAGCATCCAAAAGTGAGCCATCATGGGGCACCATGGGGCAACTCTGACAGGCTGCATACAGGCCAGTGCCCTGTGGGCCCAGTGCCAGGGAGGATCCAATGCAGAGCCACCATGAGTAGTGAAGTTCATTTTCCAGATAACCACATTCCTACCACATTGAATGCTCAGAGAAACAGAAGCTCTATATTCTCTATCTTCAATGAGACAGGATAATGATAATATTCTGATGCCTGATAATAATGTAGAAACAATATAGAGGCACTTTCTGCTCATGTAAAGTTAATATTGTCTAGAAAATGCTCTGAGTTAAATTCACCCATTCCTGTCCATTTTAGTTCACTGATTTCTAAAATGTCAATGTTCACTCTTGCCATCTCCTGTTGGACCACTTCCAATTTACCTTGATTCATGGCCCTAACATTCCAGGTTCCTACACAGTATTGTTCTTCACAGCATCAGACTTTACTTTCACTACCAGATACATCTGCAACTGGGCATTGTTTCCACTTTGGCTCAACCTCTTCATTCCTCTGGAGCTATTTCTCTGCTCTTCACTGGGAGCATATTGGACACCTGCTGACCTGGAGGGTTCATCTTTCAGTGTCGTATCTTTTTGCCTTTTCATACTGTTCATGGATACTCAAGGCAAGAATGCTGAAGTGGTTTGCCGTTCCCTTCTCCAAGGACCACATTTCGTCAGAACTCTCCACCATGACCCATCAGTCTTGGGTGGCTCTACATGGCTCATTGTTTTATTGAGTTAGACAAGGTTGTGATCCCTGTGATCAGTTTGGTTAGTCTTCTGTGACTGTGGTTTTCATTCTGTCTGCCCTCTGATGGATGAGGATAAGAAGCTTGTGCAAGCTTCCTGATGGGAGGGACTGGCTGTGGGGAAAACTGGGTCTTGTTCTGGTGGGCAAGGCCATTTTCAGTAAGTCTTTAATCCAATTTTCTGCTGATGGGTGGGGCTGTGTTCCCTCCCTGTAGTTTCACCTGTGGCTAAACTATGGTGGGGGTAATGGCAGTAATGTCGACCTCCTTCAAAAGGACTTATGCCAGCACCCCACACCTCCCAAGACTGCTTGTAGTCAGTGACCCTGACCCCGAAGCAGGCCACTGTCAACCCATACCTCTGCCAGAGACTCCCAAACACTCACACAGGCAAGCCTGACTCAGTCTCTTGTGGGGTCACTGCTCCTTTCTCCTGGGTACTGGTGCACACAAGGTTTTGTTTGTGCCTCCAAGAGTCTCTGCTTCCCCAATTCTGTGTAAGTTCTGTAATCAAATCCTGAAACACAGTACTTGGTGCAATCTCAAAAGCAACAGAATGATCTCAGTTTGTTTCCAAGGCATATCATTCAGTCTCACAGTAATCCAAGTCTATATCTCAACCACTAATGTCAAAGAAGCTGAAGTTGAACAGTTCTATGAAGGCCTACAAGACCTTCCAGAACTAACACCAAAGAAAGATGTCCTTTTCATCGGAGACTGGAATGCAAAAGTAGGGAATCAAGAGATACCTGGAGTAACAGGCAAATTTGACCTTGGAGTACAAAATGAAGCAGGCCAAGGCTAACAGAGTTTTGCCAAAAGAACACACTGATCATAGCAAACATCCTCTTCCAAAAAGTCAAGAGACAACTCTACACATAGACATCGCCAGATGGTCAATACCAAAATCAGATTAATTATGTTCTTTGCAGCCAAAGATGGAAAAGCCCTATACAGTCAGCAAAAATAAGACCAGGAGCTGACTGTGGCTCAGATCATGAACTCCTTATTGCAAAATTCAGACTAATTGAAAAAAGTAGGGAAAACCACTTCCTCAAGAGGGATAAGAAAGCATTCCTCAGCAATCAATGCAAAGAAATAGAGGAAAACAACAGAATGGGAAAGACTAGAGATCTCATCAAGAAAATTAGAGATACCAAGGGAACATTTCATGCAAAGATGGGCTCAATAAGGACAGAAATGGTATGAACCTAACAGAAGCAGAAGATATTAAGAAGAGGTGACAAGAATACAAAGAAGAATTGTACAAAAAAGATCCTAAAGACCTAGATAGTTACAGTGGTGTGATCACTCACCTAGAGCCAGACATTCTGGAGTGTGAAGTCAAATGGGCCTTAGGAAGCATCACTATGAACAAAGCTAGTGGAGGTGATGGAATTCCAGCTGAGCTATTCCAAATCCTGAAAGATGATGCTGTGAAAGTGCTGCACTCAATATGCCAGCACTGGGAAAATCTGGAAAACTCAGCAGTGGCCACAGGACTGGAAAACATCAGTTTTTATTCCAATCCCAAAGAAGGTGAAAGAGGAGAGTGAAAACCTGGCTTAAAACTCAACATTCAAAAAATGAAGATCATGTCATCCAGTCCCATCACTTCATGGCAAATAGATGAGAAAACAATGGAAACAGTGACAGACTTTTATTTTCCTGGGCTCCAAAATCACTGCAGATGGTGACTGCAGCTGTAAAACTGAAAGACACTTGCTCCATGAAAGAAAAGCTATGAGAAACCTAGACAGCATGTTAGAAAGCAGAAACAAATGTCCGTATAGTCAAAGCTATGTTTTTTCCAGCAGTCATGTACAGATGTGAGAGCTGGACAATACAAAAGGCTGAGTGCCAAAAAATTGATGGTTTAAAACTGGTGCTGAAGAAGACTCTTGAGAGTCTGTTAGACGGCAAGGAGCTCAAACCAGTCAATCCTAAAGGAAATCAACCCTGAATATGCATTGGAAGGACTGATGCTAAAGTTGAAGCTCCAATACTTTGGCCACCTGATGCGAAGAGCTGACTCATTGGAAAAGACCCTGATGCTGGGAAAGATTGAAGGCAGCAGGAGAGGGGACAAGATGGTTGGATGGCATCACCAGCTCAATGCACATTGAGGTTAAAGACAGGTAAGCCTGACGTGCTGTGGTCCATGGGGTTGCAAATAGTCATACATGACTGACTGACTGCAAAACAAGAAAATACTCTGGGCTTCCCAGGTGGTGCTAGGGGTAAAGCACACACCTGCTAAGGCAGGAGTTGTAAGTGACACAGGTTCAATCCCTGGGTTGAGGAGATCCCCTGGAGGAGGGCACAGCAGCAACCCACTCCAGTATTCTTCTCTGGAGAACCCCTTGGACAGAGGAGCCTGGCAGGCTGCAGTTCATAGGGTCGCAAAGAGTCAGACATGACTGACACGACTTAGCACACATGCAGAAAATACACTTGACAATTTTTTTTATTTTAAATGTGATTAGATGCTTTCCCCAGAGATCAGAAGCCAAACTGAGAGACTCATTCAGCAGGATATCTCCTCTGTCTTCTTGGAAATAAAACATGTTCACAAGATGAAATGGTTTCTCTTGCTCCTAAACTGCTTGATCTGCAAATTGGAAGGCTCAAAATTTCCTAAAGGACTCTAAAGACAGAAAAATTCCAGTTTTCTCCTCAGGGTCATTGGTCTTATGCATTAGCCATTCTATTATTATGACACCAATGCCCTTGTCCAGGAGAAATATTTTTCAAGTCGGATACCCCATATATTGAGTAATAAAGTTCTCTTATTTTAAATTTTTTTTAGTGTTACATGACATGGGACTTCTATGGATGTTTAATACAGAGCTCTGAGATTAAGGGAGACTAAAGGAAGTAAATCTCAAGACTGGTACATATACTTGAAAAGAATTTTGAAAAGAATTAAACATCTCTGCATCATGTGGACCCTAATAGATGGCAATCTGTCTTATTTTGAGAAATATATATACATTCCCTATCCACTTTACTGAGAATTCAAGGTCACTTTTATAAAGACTTCCGATAAATAGGAATCATTTGAATCATGAAATATCATAAACATTTGAAATATGAAAATAAAGGGCAGTAAAGCTCATGAACTTCAATACAACTATTACAGCTGAATAAAAAATTAGACATTCAGCCTCTTCATTCACCAAAGACAGAGGAGGTTAGAAGCAGTCAATTATGTATTTAACCTTCTCCACATAGAAAAAAGTCTTTTAAAAATTTTTTAGGGAAGGCAGTGTTTTCAGATATGAGGTCCTGAAAACAATTTCTCATGAGGGGTTTCACATCCTCCTCTGTCATTTCTGGCTGTGTGACTTTAACAGCGTGTGTAAAATCCCATGCTTTTGTTTCTTCATCTGAAAATGGAGGTAATTGTAATAAACTCATAGGTTTATGAAGCTTAATGAGTTAATACGTGTGAAATGGATGGAACAGTGCCTGACTCTCCATAATTGCTGTATCAATATTTTCTAAATAAAATACAATATAGGAAACTCCTAAATAACTAATGGACATATTCAGTAATATTCCCACAAAAAATGCAACAGTAGGTATCCTAGGGATATCATGTGTAGAGTCTTTCCATAGATGCTCAGACCACAATAAGAATCCCAGAAAGCCTTAATTGCACAGGACTAAAAATAGCACTCCAAGTATATAGCTTTTTGAAATAAAACATAGCCTTTATATCACATTAGCTTTTAAAACATGCTACATGGCATCCCATCATGATATAAAGTCTGCCCTTGAATCAAATAAGTTTTCTGAACGTGGATTTGTTTTAGAAACAAATCTTTCAGGACAAATAAATTATGTTCTATAAATCCACTATCATCCTGAAGGAAGAAGGGATAAAAGAGTGAGGAAGCAAAGGGGGAAAAAAGTTAAAAATCAGAATATTAGAATATATTGTTGATTGCTTATATATATATATATTAAATGTTTAATTGGATATTTTGCTTTACAATCTTGTGTTGATTTCTACCATATAATAATGTGAATCAGCCAAAAGTATACATTTACCCCCTCTGTTTTAAACCTCCCTCCCATCCCCAACAAATCTCACCTGTCTAGGTTGTTACAGAGCATGGGGTTGAGCGCCCTGTGTTATATAGCAACTTCCCACTAGCCATCTGTTTTACATATGGTAATTTATGAATTTCAGTGCTACTCTCTCAATTCGCCCCTGTCTGCATCTCTATTCCTGCCCTGCAAATAAGTTCATCAGTATGATTTTTCTAGATGCCATATATATGTGTTATTATATGATATTTATTTTTCTCTGACTTCACTCTGTATAACAGGCTCTAGATTCATCCACCTCACTAAGACTGCCTCAAATTCATTGCTTTCATGGCTGAGTAATATTCCATTGTATCTAAGTATCCCAACTTCATCCATTCATCTGTTGCTGGGATCTAGGTTGCTTCCATGTCCTAGCTATTTTAAATAGTGCTACAATGAACATTGGGATACATGTACCTTTTCCAATTATGGTTTTCTCAGTGTATATGCCCAATAGTGCGGTTGCTGGGTCATATGTTAGTTTTATTCCTAGGTTTTTTTGTTTTGTTTTTTTTTTAAGAAATCTCCATATTGTTCTCCATAGTGGTTGTATCAATTTACATTCCCACCAACTGTACAAGAGGGTTCCTTTTTCTTCACATCCTCTCCAGAATTTATTGTTTGTAGGTTTTTTTGATGGTGGTCATTATATATTTTTTAAAAATTTTTATTGGAGTACAGTTGATTTACAATATTGTGTTAGTTTCAAGTGTACAGCAAAGCGAATCAGTTACACATATATGCACTTTTTTTTTACGATTCCTTTCCTATATAGGCCATTACAGAGTACTGAGCAGAGTTCTAGATTTTTTATATAATATTAATTTCTCCCTTCTTATTAGCCAAACTTGGGAAGATTAATAGATCCAAATTCACTTAAAACCTTAATTAGTCAACTTTAGCAATATCATTCACCTCACCATTCATTGATTAAAGATTAAGTATGAGCATGACTCTGGCTTAAGAAATGTGGGGCAAAGTCTATGGTGGGATTTTTAGAAAAAGTATCCTCACTCTTAAGGAGATACCAGAAAAATTCTCTCTCTTCACCCTCTTGCATCCTCTTGTCTGCATTTGACATAAAGGACTGCTACATCCATCCTTCAGTAATGAGGGAAGCCAGTTTGTGGACAGAACCTGGAGACCAGGTATATTCCATTAATAATAAAATTATGGAAAGAACCTTGGCTTCTGGGAACATTGTTAAGTCATTAAATGAACCACCCTGAAGTCACCCTAACTCTGAATTTGTTATATGAAATAAATCCCTTCACTGTATAATCCTAATGAGATGAATTTTCCATTACTTTCAGATCAGATCTTCCTACATTTAACCAATGGTTCAGACCTTTTAAAAAATGAGAAGTTGGTGATCCCTTGACAGTGTATTCATCCGTTAATCTTCTTCCAGAATCAATTTTTTGAGAAAAGGGTTGAAAGATACCCAAAACAGCAGAATTAGCATTAACTTGAGATATTAGAATTATTTGAAAAAATACTGCAATAAGATTGTTTCAACTGTTATAGAGATAAAAAGAAAGAGGATTCATTTTTTTTTTTTAATGTTTAAAAAAAATTTCAAGCCATTCATTCTAAGAAAGAACCAAAGCCTCTCATGTCAGAGAGAAATTAAAATATAGACATTTTTAGATGCTGAGAGTTCAGACCTCTCACAGATTTTCATGGAAAGAATAAAGATGTAAATGGAAAAAACAAACAAACAAATGAATGATGTAAGTGATCTCAGTAAGATGAGATTTATACCAGAAAGGAAGAACTGGCATACAAAAAAAGCAAAAGTAATTGAAGAAATGGGTAAATGTGTGGTGAATCTAATAACATTTACACAGAGTCCATGGAAGAAACTGACATTTAGGCTTTGTTTGCCTCGGACTTGTCAGGGGTGATTCGTTAGAGATTAGCGAAAATCTCAAATAAAGTGACTTAATTTTGTACAGTGGTAAGAGAGATGGTCATGTGCTTTCTATCTTAAATGGATATTCATAGTATATATAAAGAGATATCTGTACCTGTCTTTACACACAGCTGAAGATATTATTTGTGGGTTGAATATGTTATATTCCTCGAATACATACGTTTCGTGACTTTTAGGACAATAATTAACACCTGCAAGGCCTGTCATAAACATTTTTTAAAATTTTGTGAGCTTCACAAACATCATGGTTAAAATTACATTCCTGAAGTGAGGAAGGGTATTTCATATTTAAACTTTCGAGTACCATGGAAAGCCTTTCATTCCTTCTTCTCAAACATACCCAATAACTGTGATAAAGCTAATCAGATCACGTAGTTTTAAACTTAACACAACCCATGCTCCAACTGGCTAATCTCTAATGGTATTCTTTGTATATAGAACTCATATGGTCACTGGAGTGAAAATTCTAACCTTCTCTTTCTTATCTCCCTAATTCCGACATGCACTTGAGTACTGTCAACAAGATAATTCATGTGTCAAGGTTTCTCATAAAATTCTAAATTACATTTCTAAATTTCCATAACTTGCATTTAAAGTTATAACTTCTGATTTTCACAAGGCTCAGGCACTTTCTGGGAGAAAACTCAAACTGTGTCCATTTTTAAAGTTTCATCTACCTTTAAGCTCATAAAGTGAAGGGAGACTTCAGCAGAAGCTTATGACTGTGTTTTTAACTTTTCTCCTATAAATTTTACGCATTTGTTGCTGAAATAAAGTCCCTTTTCTTCTCACCATATATTTCCTGTTAATATAAGAAACCTTTTGATTTTTGTATATTTAGTTCATAGCTGGTCTTACTAAATGTTTTTATTCCTAATACCATTTCAAGGAATTCTTTTGGATTTTCAAAATAGTCCATTTTCAGAAAACAACAATTTTGTATTCTTGCTTATTCTTTTATAGTATGTACAGCGCTGATTCCAAAATCTTACCTTTGGAGAAGCAGTGTACAGGTCACTGTTTATCACCAACAACCATGGATTCAAAAGATTTTTAGTTCCCCAGCTGTATCATTAGCTAGATTGGGAACAGTACTTAATCCTCCAAGCCTAGTTTCCTCATGTGTAAATTAGGGGTGATAATATCCACCTACGATAACCTTTGTTTTTTGAGAGATTTGACTTAAAGTCTTCTTTGCCTGACAATAGACTAATCAGGCAAGTATTATTTGCATGGAATACCTTTTTTCCAAACACTTAATTTTACCCTATTCGCGTGTGCTAAGTCGCTTCAATGGTGTCTAATTCTTTGGGACTCTATGGACTGGAGCCTACCAGGCTCCTCTGTTCATAGGATTTTCCAGACAAGAACACTGGAGTGGGTTGCCATGCCCTCCTCCAGGGATCTTCCTGACCCAGGGATCAAACCTGCATCTCTTATGTCCCCTGAATTGGCAAGGAGGATTCTTTACCTCTAGCGCCACCCAGGAGGCCTAATTTTATCCTATGTATGGCCTTAAATTTAACACAAATCTCATGTAAAAAGTATATAATTGAACTTAAAATCCATTCAGTCACCCTATGGAATTTTTAAATTGAAGTATAGTAGATTTACAATCATTTTCCTGGTGACTCAGTGGTAAAGAATCCACCTGCCAATGCAGGAGACACAGGTTTAATCCCTGGATAGGGAAGATCCCCTGGAGAAGGAAATGGCAACCCATCCCAGTATTCTGGCCTGGATAATCCCATGGACAGAGGAGCTGGTGGGCTACAGCCTATGGTGTTGCAAAAAGTCGGACATGACTTAGTGACTAAGCAACAACAATAATAATTACCTCAAGGTTATCAGGAACAAATTAAGTTATATTTAAATAAAAATTTAAGATGGTGTCTGACACACAGTAGGTACTCAAAATGTACTAGCTAGCATTATTTTTGCATAGCTATAACATTCTTAATAATGTTATATATAAATTTTGATAGAATTCTTGTCTTACTACTGATTCTAATGATGAGTGTTTTCTTATTATTTATGATATTGACTAATTTTGGGGGGATAATCTCAAGAAGTTGTAAGAACTGAAGCATAAGGGCATTTGTGGAGGGCCAATGATCAGAGTTACCAATGTGGTTCTATATTTTTTCTCCATTATTATGTAACAGGTGAGGAGGCAGAGGTTACTTATACCTTTACATTTATTGTTTGCAAGATGGAAAAGAGTCTTATCTGGATGGAATTTAATATAAATGTATTCAAATTTCAGTGAAGAAAATAGAAACATGATAGATATTTTAAAGCAAACTATATTGAGGTAGAATTTGCATATAATAAAATTTGCTGCCTTTAAGATTATGCTGTGATGAAGTCCGGAAAATATGTATACAATATAGTCATGACTACAACAAAAATATAGAATGGTGCTATCCAATGTGGTAGCCACTAACCACAATGGCTATTGAGCATTTGAAATATGACTAGTCTTAATTGAAATGCATTTTAATTTAAAATACATACCAGATTTCAACAACGTGGTATTCAGAATGTGAAATACCTTATTAACAATTCTATATTAATTACATGTTGAAGTTCTGTCTTAGATTGTTATTGTCACAAAGTCGTGTCTGACTCTTTGTGACTCCAGGGACTGCAGCATGCCAGGTTTTCCTGTCCTTCACTATCTCCTGGAGTTTGCTCAAACTCATGTCCACTGAGTCCATGACATCTTCCAACCATCTTATCCTCTGTTGCCCCCTTCTTTTGTCCTCAACCTTTTCCAGCATCAGGTCTTTTCCAATAAGTCTATTCTTTGCATCAAGTGGCCCAAGTATTAGAGCTTCAGAATCATTCCTTTCAATGAATATTCAGGGTTGATTTCCTTTAGGATTGACTGGTTTAATCTTGCTGTCCAAGGGACTTTCAAGAGTCTTCTTCAGTACCATAGTTTGAAAGCATCAATTCTTTGGTGCACAGCCTTGTTTATGGCCCAACTCAGACATCTGTACATGACTATTGGAAAAATGATAACTTTAACTATACAGGCCTTTGTGGGCAAAGTGATGTCTCTGATTTTTAATACGCTGTTTAGGTTTGTCATAGCTTTTCTTCCAGGGAGCAAGTGTCTTTTAATGTCATGGCTGCTTCACTGTCTGCAGTGATTTTGGAGCCCCTATATAGTCTAGATACAAATCCTTTGTAAGGTATCTATCTATCTATCTATGTATTTATGGTCAAAATTGTCTCTTAGTTTGGTTTTTAATTTTTGAAGCAATATTTTAGAAAAGCATAAATTTTACATTTTGATACAGTATAATTTATCACATTCTTTTATGAAATATGCTTTTTTTTTCTTACTGAAAGTTCTGTGCCTACTCCAGGTCATGAAGATTGTCTCCTATACCATTTTCTAGAGTTTTTATAGTTTTAACTTTTATGTTTAAAATTCATTTTGAGTTAATTCATTTGTGTATGATGTGAGTGCTTGCTATGTCTCCAAAATTTCTGAGTATTTTTCTGAGATAATCTCAAAGAGGAATACATTGTCTTAGTCACTTGCACTGGGAGCCTTGCCTTGAGCTTTTATTCAGTAACAAAGATGGCTTAAATAGATGAGAAATAACCTCCAAAAGGATAAGGGTTGAATGTACAGATTCAGCATAGGGTAGACATCAGAGAGCTGACTGGGTTTGGGAGAAGTACAGCAAGACAGCTTCTTACCAGCCCATAGAGGGTATATATGCCTTTTGCATGTTCACTGAACTGAAAAGTTGCATGTGGTGCCTAAAACAAAATTCACCCAATGAAGAACTTACCAGTTCCATTCTAGGCCCCAACTCCTCTAGATCTTACTGAAAAATATGTATTATAAGGCTATGGTAAGGGTAACTGACTCGAAATTGATAGGCACTGCCAACCCTGAGGGTACCCTAAGACATTCTTCATTCTTCTTCTACAGATGATTGAACTCATAAGCAACAAAAGTTATTTAACTTCTTTTTTATAGGCATATTAGTATCTGAACAGAGAATGCCATGGTGTTTTGTTTTGTTTTGTTTTTAATCAATGAAAAAACTCCACTTGGGAGATTACGGCCAAGAGGGTGACTTTGGAGGTTGTGACTAAATAACTAAGAGTTTGATCGGATAATATTTAAAGATGTTTAGGTTTGCAGAAGCCTAAGGAGTGAAAGAAAAAAAGACTCCATAAAACTTAAAGGTCTTCAGAACTAGATGGAAAAGGCATTTCCATATCCTAACAACCAGAGAAATGCTCCATCCAACAGAGATGTGGGGATAGGAACTTGATGGCTCCTGTTAGATTGCTCTATCCTTTTCTTTCTGTTTTATTACATATTATATTTAAATCTAGTTAAATTTACTTTTTCCCAGTTTTATTCAGATAATAATTATACAGTGATATATAACACAATATGTAGTGACATATAACACCATACAAGTTTAGAGGGTCAAGCATAAGGATTTGACTTTCCTATAGGCAGAAACCAACATAGTCTTGTGGAGACCACTCTATCTTGAGCATATGTTTTCACTGATGCAGTGAATCCCCTAGGAGTCTGTCAGCCTTTTAGCCAAAATGTCTTGTCCTTAAAAGTACAGCTTCAAATGTTTTGATAAAGCAACACAAAATTACATGGGATAATATACTCCTAACTTGTGTTAGGAGTATATAATAGTTTCTTTGGTAGGTGAGTACCTTTTAAACCTGAGAAATTTTAGAATTAAATGTACAAATGTTTGAAAGAAGAGAATCTGATGATCTTTATTAAATGGCTTATGTATGTTTATGATTTTATATGGAAGTAATATTTCAGTTATTTTGGCATATTAGAAAAATAATTTAGCCATGTATTCAAATTAATTCATACTTGTGATTTATGTAGAGTTCAGAATCACTTAAGACAACCCTATATTCATCATATATGTTCAAATTATTAGATACATAAGTTATTTTAGTACTTGGGAATAGTTTGTTTATTATTTCAGACAACCCAAGTACTTAGAAGGAAAGTAAAAATTTAATGAAATTTTAAATGAAACCAAATATTTTCCAAAGGCAATTAGGTGGTTGGTAAAATTTGCTAGAATTTTAAATAGAATTATATGAAATGTAACTCAAACAAAAGCCTCTTAAAAGAGAAGATAGGTTATTGCATTTGTAACTTTAATGGAATAAGAACTTTTAAAACAAAGAAAAAACACAAATTGACTTTTATGCATACAGAAATATCCTAGAAGTCACCCCAAAACTCTTTATGTAATGCATAAGCTGCACAAGTAACCAGTTTTACTAAAAAAAAAAAAAAAGATTCTTGTTTTACCTTGTACTGAAATGGCAACCCACTCCAGTACTCTTGCCTGGAAAATCCCATGGACGGAGGAGCCTGGTAGGCTGCAGTCCATAGGGTCACAAAGAACCAGACACGACTGAGCGACTTCACTTTCACTTTTCACTTTCATGCATTGGAGAAGGAAATGGCAACCCACTCCAGTGTTCTTGCCTGGAGAATCCCAGGGACGGGGGACCTGGTGGGCTGCCGTCTATGGGGTCACACAGAGTCAGACACGACTGAAGTGATTTAGCAGTAGCATACCTATTTAATAGGAGAAGGCAATGGCACCCACTCCAGTACTCTTGCCTGGAAAATCCCATGGATGGAGCAGGCCAGTAGACTGCAGTCCATGGGGTCGCTAAGATTCGGACCTGACTGAGTGACTTCACTTTCACTTTTCACTTTCATGCATTCGAGAAGGAAATGGCAACCTACTCCAGTGTTCTTGCCTGGAAAATCCCAGGGATGAGGGAGCCTGGTGGGCTGCCGTCTATGGGGTCGCACAGAGTCAGACACGACTGAAGCTACTTAGCAGCAGCAGCAGCATACCTATTTAATATTTATCTATATTAAACTTTAAGGCATGTGGTCAGTCTTTTAAATTCTTGTGTGTATGGGCAGTGCTTGGTCTTTACTTATAAGGTTTCAGATGGTGGTTATAAGCCTCCAGTACAAAAAGCAGAGAAAAAACCACCAGAGGATTGGCATGACTGATGGGAGAATGTCTCCAGTTACCTACAATATATAATACAGTTTCAACATAAAGCCTCGTGTATACTTCTCCCCTAAAACAGCGCTTATTCAGCCTCAAATGTAGATTACAGTATGTGGTACTGAAGTGTGCCAAACTGTTGGACTGAAAGCAAGAGAACGCAATAAATAACTATTCAGAGAGATTTTTTCCTCCAAAGGGTATTTAAGGAACCAAAACTGTACAAGAACATGTTCCAGGCTTCACAGTTACATTGAACAAACACTCAGTAGGCACACTTACATGACAAGCACTAGAAATGCAGAGACGAGGAAGACACGAATGGCCCCCTGCCACCAACCTTTTAGTCTAGACATAAGGTAAACAATTAGAGAAGCATTTATAGGACAGTGTTCTAGGAGCATCCATAGACGTGAAGGAGCTCATTGTATGGATCCCTAATCTAGTCTGAAAGGATGCAGAAAAAATATCAATGACCTGAAACTTGAACAGCAAGTAAGAGTTGTATTTGTTTCTTTGATAAATGAAAAATCATAAATATGACTTGGTGAATTTCAGGGTTGCTTTGGATACTGAAGAGCAAAAGGAAAATAAGCCAGAAATAAAGCTCTCCATTTGGTAGAAATGGAAATAAATGTGTCTGTATTATTGGACTCAAAATTTAGATTTCCAGAAAAGTAAGTGAGTTATAAATTCCCTTGCAGTGTAACCAAAGAGTACAAATGTTTGGGAGGCTAGGGCATGGATGGAGAGAGTCAGAGCATCTAACCCATGTCTCAGTTCTCCAGAAACTTGGAGGCTTGTGGTTAGGTGATGATCCAAATTAGAAAGCTGGTGCAATGTGGACCTTCTCTCTGATGATACAATATGCTCTGGTGGAAATGCCACAAAGCATCACAGCCATGTCAGAGCCTGATAAAACTGATCAGTTTTTTGGGCACAGAACTATGACATATCAAGACACACAAATCAAAGGGCTAAATTTACCATTTCCTAGGCTCCTTGGATCTAAAAACCTGAAGAACTAATGCACAATATTCCCAAAGACAGGAACATTGCTAAGAGCTAAATCATGCATACTTCGAAGTTTCCATACGGGCTTCATTCAATTTGTTGTTTAACTTTTAATTTGAAATTAAAGTGTTAAAATTTTCTTCTATATGTTGAATAATCAATATCCTAAGGCCTTTTTTATTTTTTCCCTTTTATTTTATTTATTTATTTTTTTTGCATTTTTTAAAAAAATTTTATTTTATTTTTAAATTTTACATATTTGTATTAGTTTTGCCAAATATCAAAATGAATCCGCCACAGGTATACATGTGTTCCCCATCCTGAACCCTCCTCCCTCCTCCCTCCCCATACCATCCCTCTGGGTCTTCCCAGTGCACTAGCCCCAAGCATCCAGTATCGTGCATAAAGAGATATTTCTATGTCAGTGTTGTGACCAGCATTTTTGCTTAGAGAAATGTGAAATGATTTATAATAGTCATAAAAGTTGGCATAGTTTATGATGCTTCAGTCAATGCTTCATTAAAGAAGCATATTTTCCAAACTTTTGTATAATTCTTATGAGTTATTGAATGTTTACATGCTTATCCCAGCACTTGGTATATACGAGATGCTCACTTAAAGTTTGTTTGATTGCATTAATTATATTGTGTGAATTGCATTGCATTGCTTTGCATTTAATTGTGTTGGACTACATTGAGCTGAATTTGGAATGAGTTTGGTTGACTTGAATTGCAGGGAATTGAGTTAAACTGATTTGAGTTGTATTCAAACGAATTGAATGAAATTGGCTAGTCTGAGAATGACAATACTTATTCCATATGCTGAGGGCCCTTATACTTTCATTTCATCCCTTTATCCCCAGAAATTAGTTCATTTCTCAGTACAAAGCACATACTTAGTAAAATTTTCAGTAATTATTAAAAGATAGACTTTAATAGCACCTATACATTCAATAATACTTTTAATCATACTACTCTGTAGGCACTGTGCTACATGCTAGGGATAGAATGGTGGGTAAGGAAGAGGCTGTCCACAAAGAGAGGACAGCTTACTGCTGGGCAACAAGCAAGTAAATAAGCACTAAAATATAGTATGAAAGAGTATCAAGTGTTTAGTAACTATTGGTAGGCCATGAGCCATTCATATGAGGCTTCCCTCAGCTCAGTTGGTAAGGAATCCGCCTGCAATGAGGGAGATCTGGGTTTGATCCCTGGGTTGGGAAGATCCCCTGCAGAAGGGAAAGGCTACCTACTCCAGTATTCTGGTCTGGAGAATTCCATGGACTGTATAGTCCATGGGGTTGCAAAGAGTTGGACACGACTGAGCGACTTTCACTCCACTTCACTTCTTCATGAGATCAGTACATCCTGACATCTGTACTGCAGTGGCCATCCTAAGTGATAGGAATAAATACCAGTCCTATGCCAGGACCACAAAATATGGTTGTGTCCTATGCAAAAGTCACTGACCCGAAAGGAAGTAATTAGTAATCCTGTGCTCTGGTAACCCAAATGTCTGCCTTCTGTGACCTATCTTCTGAAAATTCCCAGAAAAAAAAAAAATTTCCAATTCAGTTACATTATCACAACTGTCAGGGGATCAAACCATGAAGAGTATTGATTGAAATATTATTGTTAAGTGATGGAACAACCTGATCATATTTTCTTTTTGAAATTCATGTGAAAAATCCTTGGGAGGCTGGGAGACCATCCAAGAGGGCACTTCGGTAATTTTATCTAATTTTATCTAATTTTATCTTTCCCTCCCATCTCTTCAGTTGCTAATTTCCATGTTTTTGCTGAATCTTCTTCTCACTGCCCACCTTCCAAATTCTGGAATTCCTCAAGGATCCATCTGAGATCTCCTTATATTTTATCTCTACACTTAACTCCTAAACAGTCTCCTTCATTCCCCTGGTTTTAAACGCCATCTGGTGATATTCATGTCTCTGATTCTAACCTCATCTCTATGCTCCACTCCCATTTTCCCACTTGCCAGCATATCTTAATGTCTCCCAAGGAACTCAAAATAAAATGTCTCAAATTAAAGTCTTGATTTATTTTCTCCTTGCAGTCCCTCCCTTCCTGTGTGCATGGTTGTGAGCAGAACTTAAACCACCATGAACACGTTCAGTTCCTCCTGTCCTTCCATTGACCATACCTAGGGCTATGCCGCTGCTACTGCTGCTGCTAAGTTGCTTCAGTCATGTCCGACTCTGTGTGACCCCCAGAGATGGCAGCCCACCCGGCTCCTCCACTGTCCCTAGGATTCTCCAGGCAAGAACACTGGAGTGGGTTGCCATTTCCTTCTCCAATGCATAAAAGTGAAAAGTGAAAGTGAAGTCGATCAGTCATGTCCAACTCTTCGAGACCCCATGGACTGCAGCCCACCAGGCTCCTCCGTCTATGGGATTTTCCAGGCAAGAGTACTGGAGTGGGTTGCCATTGCCTTCTCTGATCTAGGGCTATACTGTAGTAGTAAATCTCTTCCCTGTCATCAAGACCTCTGTAGCTAACAGATATTGTATGGTGACCATAGGACCACGAGCCCTCTATGCTCTGGTAGTCTCCAAAGTGTGATGAAGACCTCTGCTGACATATTTCCAACAACTATGAGAATAGTTTTTGTTGTTGTTCAGTCTTTAAGTTGTGTCTGACTCTTTGCGACCTCATGGACTGCAACACAGCAGGCTCCTCTGTCCTCCTCTATCTCCTGGAGTTCGCTCAAATTCATGTCCATTGAGTCTGTGACGCTACCTAACTATCTTATGCTTTGTTGCCCCCTTCTCCTTTTGCCTTCAATCCTTTCCAGCAACAAAGTCTTTTCAATGAGTTGGCTCTTCGCATCAGGTGGTCAAAAGTATTGGAGATTCAGCTTCAGCAGTAGTACTTTCAATGAATATTCAGGGTTGATTTCCTTTAGGATTGACTCGTTTGATCTCCTTGAAGTCCAAGGGACTCTCAAGAGTTTTCCCCAGCACCACAATTTTGAAAGCATCAATTCTTTGGCACTCAGCCTTCTTCACGGTCCAACTGTCACATCCATACATGACTACTGGAAAAACCTGCTTTGTGGATCACAGCCTTGTCATGGCAAAGAGGCTTTTGTAACTCAATGAAGCTATGAGCCATGCCATGCAGGGCTACCCAAGATGGACAGGTCAGAGTGAAGAGTTCTGACAAAATGTGATCCATTGGAGGAGGAAATGGCAACTCCTGTGTTCTTGTCTAAAGAACCCCATGAACAGTATGGGACTAGTTACTCATTCATAAATCTTGACTAAGGAAAGCACTTTCTGTCTCCAAGCACATACTCCCAGGCCCTAGGTTAACTATAAAATCATCCGTTCGGTGGTGCAGAGTATAGCTGTGAAGGCTTCCAGATCTCATGCGCTCGATCTTACCCTATGAGTAAGTTACCCTTAATAAACTGATTCACTGATTGTCCTGATCTGCCTGTCTCATTTTTCTGTCTCAAGATACCTTGTCAGTTGGGGGCGGGGGGTCACTTTTTGTTCCCTCCCTCCTCCAAAACTGTATCTACCCAGTTTCACTAAATGCCACTCTCATGTTTCTCACGTCCTCAAGCCTCAAACTGTGATGTCACTCTTGATCCTGCCCTTCTCTCACCACTTGCTCCCACTTCCAACCACCATCTACACAAATAGCTTTTAAAACAGGGTTAGAGAACTCATGTGCTGGGGAGCTGGTTAGGAATGCTAATAGCAGGATCCTACTCCCTGACACTGTGTCCGTGGGATTTTCCAGGCAAGAATACTGGAGTGGGTTGCCATGCCCTTCTCCAGAGGATCTTCCCAACCCAGGGATCAAACCTGGGTCTCCTGAATTACATGAACATTCTTTACCATCTGAGTCACCAGAGAAGCCCCTCCCTGACACTGCCTTCCCCCCAATTTAATTAAATCTCTAGTTGTGGTGGCCAAACAACTACATTTCTAGCACATTCCCTATGAGTTCTTAGATTAAACTGTAAGAACTGCTGATAAAGACTATACCTTCAAAATATTCTTTATTACTCTCTTCATTTCCCCAATCTTCCCATATCAGCTCATTACTAGAAGAATAAAATAGCCTTTTAAATGGTCTCTTCAACTTCATCTTCTAATCTGAGAGTTAGCAAACTTTTACTCTAAAGAGCCAGCCAGTGTTTTAGGCTTTCAAGGCCATGTCTTTGTGGCAGGTACTCACCTTGGTCATTACAGCATGAAAACAGCCATAGAAAACATGTGAATAAATGGATGTGGCTTTGTTTCTGTAAAAGTTTTCACACACACACACACACACACACACACACACACACACCCCAACACACACACAAGTGCCAGCCCATTTGCCATAAAACTGCAAGAGTAATATTTTAGAATTGATTATTTGCTACCTGCTCTTGTTCTAGAAACAACATCCAATTCTTTAACCAGGGTCTTTAATGCCTTGGGTTACTTGCCTCCAGCCTCCTTTCCAGTCTCACCTGACTACCCATTTCCAGCTTGATCACTTCACTCTAATCACATGGCCCTCCCCACTGGCTCCTAGAACGCACCAGCTTTTCTCCCAGATTAGGATTTTTGCCCTTGCTCTTCCCTTTTTTGGAATACCTTCTCCCTCCTTTTGCATGTAGTTAAGAGAGTGAACAAAGGACTTAGTCTTATTCCAATAGTAGCTCTACTACTTATACATTCTGTGCCTCTGTTTCTTCATCATAAGAATGAGAATAATAATGGTTTCTATTTCATCAGGTTCCTATACGGTGCACTCATAAAACTTGTAAAGCATAGTAAAGTGTAATAGTATTAGATTTCATTATGGACATTTGTGTAGTTATATCTGTAGGAGGAAGGTATTTGAAAGCTGGGTCATTATTGCAAAATCGAAAATTCTTTCACGGTCTATGCAGAAATCCATGTTATCCTTCCATATTCTAACAATTGAAACTCTTTAAAAAAAAAGCATATGTTAAGAATGTGAACATCTACTTATTTTACAAAAATGACTTGATCTGTATAATTAATCATTGTACAGTTTCTTAAAAAGCCTCCTCCATATGCATTTTTTTCACCATTTGACCCCATGATATTGTGATGTATAATATAAAATATATATAGATTTGGTCTTTGCCTTATTTCTGGCACAGAGCTCATAAACCCTTGGAATTTCCTATGTGTTGAGACTAGACCATTCAGGTATGACCTAAATCAAATTGCTTATGACTATAGAGTGGAAGTGAGAAATGGATTTAAGGGACTAGGTCTGAGTGCCTGATGAACTATGGATGGAAGTTCATGACATTGTGCAGGAGACAGGAATCAAGACCATCCCTAAGAAAAAGAAATGCAAAAAAGAAAAATGGCTATCTGAGGAAGCCTTACAAATAGCCGTGAAAATAAGAGAAGCGAAAAGCAAAGGAGAAAAGGAAAGATATAGCCATTTGAATGCAGAGTTCCAAAGACTACCAAGGAGAGATAAGAAAGCCTTCCTCAGCGATCAATGCAAAGAAATAGAGGAAAACAACAGAATGGGAAAGACTAGAGATCTCTTCAAGAAAACTAGAGATACCAAGGGAACATTTCATGCAAAGATGGGCTCGATAAAGGACAGAAATGGTATGGACCTAACAGAAGCAGAAGATATTAAGAAGAGGTGGCAAGAATACACAGAAGAACTGTACAAAAAAGATCTTCACGACCCAGATAATCATGATGGTGTGATCACTCACCTAGAGCCAGACATCCTGGAATGTGAAGTCAAGTGAGCCTTAGAAAGCATCACTATGAACAAAGCTAGTGGAGGTGATGGAATTCCAGTTGAGCTATTTCAAATCCTGAAAGATGATGCTGAGAAAGTGCTGCACTCAATATGCCAGCAAATTTGGAAAACTCAGCAGTGGCCATAGGACTGGAAAAGGTCAGTTTTCATTCCAATCCCAAAGAAAGGCAATGCCAAAGAATGCTCAAACTACCACACAATTGCACTCATCTCAAACACTAGTAAAGTAATGCTCAAAATTCTCCAAGCCAAGCTTCAGCAATACGTGAACTGTGAACTTCCAGTTGTTCATGCTGGTTTTAGAAAAGGCAAAGGAACCAGAGATCAAACTGCCAACATCCGCTGGCTCATCGAAAAAGTAAGAGAGTTCCAGAAAAACATCTATTTCTGCTTTATTGACTATTCCAAAGCCTTTGACTGAGTGGATCACAATAAACTGTGGAAAATTCTGAAAGAGATGGGAATACCAGACCACCTGACCTGCCTCTTGAGAAACCTGTATGCAGGTCAGGAAGCAACAGTTAGAACTGGACATGGAAAAACAGACTGGTTCCAAATAGGAAAAGGAGTACATCAAGGCTGTATATTGTCTCTCTGCTTATTTAACTTATATGCAGAGTACATCATGAGAAACGCTGGGCTGGAAGAAGCACAAGCTGGCATCAAGATTGCCGGGAGAAATATCAATAACCTCAGATATGCAGATGACACCACCCTTATGGCAGAAAGTGAAGAGGAACTACAAAGCCTCTTGATGAAAGTGAAAGCGGAGAGTGAAAAAGTTGGCTTAAAGCTCAACATTCAGAAAACAAAGATCTTGGCATCTGGTCCCATCACTTCATGGGAAATAGATAGGGAAACAGTGGAAACAGTGACTGACTTTATTTTTCTGGGCTCCAAAATCACTGCAGATGGTGATTGCAGCCATGAAATTAAAAGATGCTTACTCCTTGGAAGGAAAGTTATGACCAACCTAGATAGCATATTCAAAAGCAGAGACATTACTTTGCCAACAAAGGTCCGTCTAGTCAAAGCTATGGTTTTTCCCAGTAGTCATGTATGGATGTGAGAGTTGGACTGTGAAGAAAGCTGAGCGCCAAAGAAGATGCTTTTGAACTGTGGTGTTGGAGAAGACTCTTGAGAGTCCCTTGGACTGCAAGGAGATCCAACCAGTCCATCCTAAAGGAGATCGGTTCTGGGTGTTCATTGGAAGGACTGATGCTAAAGCTGAAACCCCAGTACTTTGGCCACCTCATGTGAAGAGTTGACTCACTGGAAAAGACTCTGATGCTGGAAGGGATTGGGAGCAGGAAGAGAAAGGGACGACAGAGGATGAGATGGCTGGATGGCATCACTGACTTGATGGACATGAGTTTGAGTGAACTCGGGAGTTGGTAATGGACAGGGAGGCCTGGTGTGCTGCAATTCACGGGGTTGCAAAGAGTTGGACATGACTGAGTGACTAAACTGAACTGAACTGATGGCTGATTCATGTTGAGGTTTGACAGAAAATGAAAAAATTTTGTAAAGCAATTATCCTCAATAAAAAATAAATTTAAAAAGGCTTAATCAAAATATCATTGTCACATTGTTAAGAAATCAAAATAATGCCATAATATTATTAACTAAGCAGAGTTCAAATTTACATAATTATCTCCTTTGATTGTAACTATTATTGTTTAACTTGTCTCTTAAAACTCTTTTAATCCATAGATTCTTCCATCTCTCTCTCTCTTTTTTTTTCCCCTTGCAGTTTACTTGTTGAAGAAATCGATTGTCCTGTAGCACTTTCAGTCTATATTTTGCCGTCTGAATCCTCTGTTGTCACTTAATATGTTCATTAGTGTAGTAGTGCTAGTCACTTAGTCATGTCCAACTCTTTGTGACCCCATGGACTGTAACCCGCCAGGCTCCTCTGTCTTTGGAATTCTCCAGGCAAGAATACTATTTCCTTCTCCCAATATGTTCATTCATCACCTCTATTTCTTGCTTCCTGTATTTGAATCTAAAGTTCTAATCAGATTTCAGGCTGATTTTCTGGCAGGACTATTTCACTGTATACATCCATTGAGAGGCACTTAGTGTCTAGTCTAGCTCTCTTTTTGTGATGTTACTATGATCATTGCTTAGATTCTCTTATTCTTTAGGATTTTTAAAGAGAAGATATTCCAACTTTATCATTTCTTTTGTCTTCAACTTGAATACTCTTTCGAAGGGAAACTTCCAGTATCAGCTCATTGATTAGCTTGAGTGCAATTTGATTTGCAAAGAGAGGATGAATGCTTGATTTTTTCTTTCTTTTTACTTATAATACAGTTTTCAAAAATAATTAATTGGTCCCCCACCATCCCTCAAAGATGACTAATCAATTTTTCTTGTCCCTACAAAGTCATCAGTTTAAACAAATGATATATTTAAATCTATATTGTATTTATGATCCTTCTTGATGTTCAGATTGTCCCATCTGTGACTAATGAGAATCTGTACAAATAAGTTTCTGAGTACCTTGTTATGACTCTGGTACTCTTGGGCTGAATTTCAAACAATGGCTTCTAGGGCTTCATCTGTTTTATGTAATCTTCAGCTCAATAGGACTTAATTTTGCCCAGATGTTACCCATGAACACAGATATCAGTGACTAGGGCCACCATTGCCACTGATCTCTGAAGTGAAAGGGCAGGGGGGATTCTCTTAAGGCAATGTTGGGAGGAGCTTGCTTCTAACTAAGCATCTCTCTGCTGCATAAACACCACACACACACATACACACATGTCACATGCCACATGGCACATCAGTTCAAGGTAGGTTTCAATCTGGCTTGGAGTTCTTCATGGTTTGTTGGTTCTCTCTAACTTCTGTAGATTCTCCAGGTTTGATTTTGATCCAGTAGCTTATCCTAGTTCACCATCATGGCAGGAAGCAGAAGCCCCCTCATCCCACTTTTAAGCTAAGTTTTTCAGTTAACAACATTTGAAAATCTAATTATAGGCAGCCTCTTAAATATTATATGAAATGGTCTCAGAAACCACATCAGTCTTAAGTTTCTTGGTTTGGGGAGTAATGTACTCAGACTTATGTAAAGTCATCGAGATCTTGAGAACAATAATATTTCTAGAAGTTTTTAAAAAGGCAAAAAGGAAGATACCAAAATTAGAGCTAAAGGAGCCTTTAAAACACCAGTTTATTTAAGTGAATCAATTATGTTGTTCAGTCACTAAGTCTTGTCTGATTCTTTGCAACCCCATGGATTGCAACACACCAGGCTTTCCCATCCTCCACTGTCTTGTGGAGTTTGTTCAAAGTCATGTTCATCGAGTCAGTGATGCCATTCAACCATCTCATCCTCTGTTGCCCCTTTCTCCTCCTGCCCTCAATCTTTCCTAGCATCAGGGTCTTTTCCACTGAGTCAACTCTTCTCATCAGGTGGCCAAAGTATTGGAGCTTCAGCTTTAGCATCAACCCTTCCAATGAATATTCAAGATTGATTTCCTTTAGGATTGACTGGTTTGATTTCCTTGAAGTCCAAGGGACTCTCAAACATCTTCTCTAGCACCACAGTTTGAATGAATCAATTCTTCAGCACTCAGAATTCTTTATGGTCCAACTCTCGCATCCATACATTAAGCAGGAGGAAAGAGACAAATTTGAAAATTGTTCTACCATAAGTTTAGGGATGAAAGTATTATTCTTCCCTCCAAGCAGCTAATTATACTGCACCAAACATTACCATGAGTTAATAGATAACTTTTCTCTGACCTTCAAGGATCAGCAATTTTGAGAAAATATAGGGATATATGTATAAAGAAGGGAGTATCTTTAATTCCCCTTTTAAAAGGAGCAGATTCATTTCTAGGAGTATTTATTTTTCTGATTATAGAAATGGCAAATGTTTTTTGGAAATACAGAATATTATATAAAGAAAAAAATGTAATTTCAACCACCATAGAAAATCATTATTATTCATCATGATGGCATTTTTCTCTAGTACCTTCCAATCTTTAAAAATGTGTATGTATGAATTATGCAATTGACAGTTGAACAAAATGGGCTTAAAATGCAGGATCCACTAATAGGCAGATGTTTTTTCAATAAATACATAGTTGGCCCTCCGTAGTTCAGGGTTTTGCATCCTTGGATTAAACCAACTGAGACTGGAAATTTCTGTCTGCCATGTGTTGAATCCTAGAATGAGAAACCTGCAGATGCAGAGGGCTGATTGCATTCATTGTACTACGCCCTTTTATGTAAGCAAGAATCTGCATTTTGGTGTACATACAGCTCCTGGAACCAATCTCCCTCAGATACTGAAGGGCAACTGTATCCTTATATATGTACGTGCAAATGGTGTTCATGTCTTCCAGGTGGTTCAGTGGTAAAGAATCCGCCTGCCAAGGCAGGAGGCAAAGGTTCAATCCCTGGGTTGGGAAGATCCCCTGGAGAAGGAAATGGCAACCCGCTCCAGTATTCTTGCCTGGGAAATCCAATGAACAGAGTAGTCTGGTGGGCTAGTCCATCAGTTCAGTTCAGTTCAGTTGCTCAGTCGTGTCTGACTCTTTGCGACCCCATGAATTGCAGCACGCCAGGCCTCCCTGTCCATCACCAACTCCCGGAGTTCACTCAAACTCATGTCCATCGAGTTGGTGATGCCATCCAGCCATCTCATCCTCTGTCGTCCCCTTTTCCTCCTGCCCCCAATCCTTCCCAGCATCAGAGTCTTTTCCAATGAGTCAACTCTTCACATGAGGTGGCTAAAGTATTGGAGTTTCAGCTTTAGCATCAGTCCTTCCAAAGAACACCTGGGACTGATCTCCTTTAGAATGGACTGGTTGGATCTCCTTGCAGTCCAAGGGACTGTCAAGAGTCTTCTCCAACACCACAGTTCAAAAGCATCAATTCTTCGGCGCTCCATGGGGGCTCGCAAAAGAGTCAGATATGATTTAGCAACTAAACAATGGTGTGCATACGTGTGTATATTTATTTAGGTGCCTTAAAATAACTGATGACACATGATTCATACAGTTTTATTTTACACAGTGGTTAGGGTGTATGGATTTAATTTATAGCTATACCATTCATCTACTGTGGGATCTTGAGCAAGTCACTTAATCTCTCCAATATCTTACTGCTGCTGCTGCTGCTAAGTCGCTTCAGTCGTGTCCGACTCTGTGTGACCCCATAGATGGCAGCCCACCAGGCTCTGCCATCCCTGGGATTCTCCAGGCAAGAACACTGGAGTGGGTTGCCATTTCCTTCTCCAATGTGTGAAAGTGGAAAGTGAAAAGTGAAAACTGAAAGTGAAGTCGTTCAGTCGTGTCTGACTCTTAGTGACCCCATGGACTGCAGCCCACCAGGCTCCTCCGTCCATGGGATTTTCCAGGCAAGAGTACTGGAGTGGGGTGCCGTTGCCTTCTCCACCAATATCTTACTACAGTTTTATATTTTCTATCTGGAATTTACTTTATTATATATTGCAAATTAAAGATATAGCCATATTTTACTACATATTTAGCTAAATTCCCTAATATCAATTATTAAACAATGCATACCTTTCTAATTTATCTGTGATTCTTCTTTTATCATAATACTACACATAAATTCTTATGTATATGCTAAACCTTGTTTTAGATTGGTCTGTTTACTTGCTACATCTATTGAATCAGTATATCCTTGTTTAAATCAGCCATATATTTTAATATCTAGTATGGCAAGTTTCCCCATTTTGTTATTTTCAAAATGTCATTAATTTTTTCTCATTAATTATTCTAGAAGTAGAACAGCAGGAACATTTTGTCTCAAAACCTCTGTTATAATAATTTATATCTTCATAGCATTAACATTTAGCCTCTCAGTTTTAGGTTAGAATATATTCTAGGTGCTTTCTGTGCAATGTATTTTTTCCTTTCAAAAACCAGTTCAGACAGATAAAATTATAGCCTTTTTTTTGTCAAGAATCCAAAATTCAGGGAAATAAGTAGCTTGTTCAAGGTCATAACACTACTAAGTAGCAGAATTAGATTCCAAATCCAGATTATTTCTCTTCTAAAATGCTAAGATGCCATCACTGACTCAATGGACATGAGTCTGAGAAAACTCTAGGGCATAGTAAAGGACAGGGAATCCTGGCATGCTGCAGTCCATGGGGTCGTAAAGAGTCAGACACAACTGAGTGATTGAACAAGAAGATAGATGTTACAATCTTCCTTGTACTGCTTCACACTATCCTTTTCTACTGGTAAAATAAATAATTGCTCTATTAACTTACTTTGTAAGATATGTTTAAAAAGGAAAGTCACACTAAAAAAAAAAAAAAAAATAGCTGAAGGAAGGACTGATAGGAAAGGAAGTATCCAGGAATGGGTCATCTGAGGTCAAGGTCAGGGACCAACTAATGCTGGCCATCTCAAGGGCAGACAGCATGCACATTAAGTACAGCCAACTGTCGCCATGCTCAGCACCCTGCTCTGTATTCAATGGCACTTGTCTCTTTCTCCCCAATTCCACATATATATGATTGGTTTGACTAAAAAATATCATGGTAAACAAACACAATGACCACTGAAGTATAAATAAAAATAATAAGCGTGATCATTTCATCAGCCATATCATGTGGTAACTCTTCATCTGATTACTTTATCTTGTCCTTATTTCTCTCACTTTACACTGAGGAAACTGAGCCTCAGAGAGATTAATTCATTTACCCAAAAGAATGTACAGCTGCTATGTTGTAGAAATGGAATCCACACCATTGTCTGGCTTTGTCCTACCACCTTAGCATGATAAGATTGGAAGAAAACAGTGAGGTTACCAACTGTAAGCAAGGTTGTTAAGACATAGCTGACTCGTCAACTTATTTTGAAACACCTAAGGTCACAGGTAGTGACAAAGAACAAGCTAAATAATGAATCTTCTTCTACTGTTTACAGGCAAAACAAAGGCCAAACCCAGAGGAGTTCTTGCTCAATAAATGGGAAGTAACAAGTGAAGGAATCTGGAAGCAGAGTGAACAGCTAGCTGAATGGTGCCTTTATCCACAAGTAGGAAGTGATCTTTTCTTGTATTCTCAAGAGGAACTTACCTTTCATTGCCTTAGGACACTTTTTTCCCATGATGTAAACTCTAGAGACACTAGAGCTGACCAGCATAAACTGTATTTTAGTTTCCTAAATGAATACCAAAGTTAGACAAGAGTCAAGGTGGCAGGAAAGATACTACTCAAGCTGATTACAAGTATATATATTTTCTGTGAACCTAGAAATAATTGCTCCACAGCTCTTCCCCATTAGATTGCAGCAGTAATAATAATTAAGTTATCATGTTGTATTTTCACAAGATAGGCTATCATTTTGAATCCTCAGAATAACTCTGGGTCATCAAATGTATTGTCATGGAAGTTTTGGAACTGTTATATTTGCAGTACAGAGAATTCAAAGCAAGTCACACAGGTGGTGAATGACAGAGGTTGGCTTTGTAGTGAGTGAGTTGTGGGACATGCTGGGGTCTCAGTGACTCAGTAGAAAAGTAAGAAAGAGAAGGAAACTGGGACTGGGCCATTACTAGCCTGGCTACTGTTTGGGAGAAGGTTGGCTCTTGGCAAAGTGAGACAATTAGTAATGTCAATATAATTTAGATTATTTTTTTCTTCACTAAAACATTTATTAAACCTTCTGATGTTCTTCTGTCCAGTGACTAGCTAGTATCTTCAATGTAGTGGACGCAAGATAAATGCTTGATGAACGTATCAATTCGAATCCTTGCAATGTGAACGTTACATCCTGGTAAAGTCTATGTAGCAATATTGCTACATCTGGTCTTCAGGTGAACCATGTCTGGCTTCAGCACTGCTGAGCCAGTAGTAGAACATATGAAGGATTTTCCTTTTAGGAAGATTTTGCATATTCAAGATTAAGTGTTAGGAAAGGAATTGGTACAAATGCCAAGCTGAGAATATACTATTATACATTGGCAATTAGGAAATTGGAGAAAGAAAGAGTTAAAAAAAAATCAACTTAATGGCTTTCCAAAGTTGAAGAGCAAAATAGAAGTAGCTGAAGAACATAAACATGTTGAATATACAAGAGAAAGAAAAAGCAAGATTTAACAGTATATTAGTTTGTTGTGGCTGCTGTAACAAGTACCAAACTGGGTGGTTTAACAATAGAAACTCATTCTCACAGTTTTAGAGACTAGAATTCAAAATAAAGGTGTCCACAGGGCTGGGTTCCCCATGATGCCCTTTCAGAAGAACTTTTCCAAGCTGCTTCTAGCTTCTGGAGGTTGCTTGCATTCTTGACCCTTGGCTTATAGATGTGTCACGCGAGTGTATGTTCCTCGGTTCTTTGTCTCGTCACAACAAAGATTTGGAGTGATGGACATTAAAGCCCTCAGCGTGTCACAGCTCTTGGGTCTTGGACAAATCGTGCTACAGCTCTTAGGCAAATCAGTGTTACAGCTTTATTTTATTTAGAAGACAGCAGGAGAGAGAGAGAAAGTGAGAGAGAGAGAGAGAAAGAGCTCATGCACTCGGGAGAGAGTCCGAGAGAAAGCGCTTTGGCTCCTCCTTTTATATGTTTTTTCCTCCACCTGGGCCTGCCCTATGCAAATTGGGCTTAGCCAGGAATGCTGTTTGTTCTGCCTGAAGTCTTCACTCTGGTCCTCGGACCTTCCTTGTCTTTTAGCCACCGCCATTTTGGACTCCTTTTCCCTATTCTACCTACCTAACAGATGTATCACTCCAATCTCTGCCTCTGTTGTCACCTAGGTTTTGACATTTTTGTTAGGTAGGTAGAATAGGGAAAAGGAGTCCAAAATGGCGGTGGCTAAAAGACAAGGAAGGTCCGAGGACCAGAGTGAAGACCTCAGGCAGAACAAACAGAACAAACAGCACTCCTGGCTAAGCCCAGTTTGCATAGGGCAGGCCCAGGTGGAGGAAAAACATAAAAGGAGGAGCCAAAGCGCTTTCTCTCGGACTCTCTCCCGAGTGCATGAGCTCTTTCTCTCTCTCTCTTTTTCTCTCTCTCTCTCTCTCATTTTTCTGCTATCTTCTAAATAAAATAAAGCTGTAACACTGATTTGCCTAAGAGCTGTAGCACGGTTTGTCCAAGACCCAAGAGCTGTGACGCGCCGAGGGCTTTAATGTCCGTCGCTCCAAATCTTTGTTGTGACGAGACAAAGAACCGAGGAACATACACTCGCGTGACGATTTTGCTCTAACAGCTGTAAGACATTCACACAGACTTTGGTATGAGAAATGGGGCACTACCGTTGGAAATCATTTAAAATGTGAAGTGGCTTTAGGATTGGGTAGTGGGTAGAATCTGGAGAATTTTTGAATATTGAATAGGAATATTCTGTCCTATTCTGTCCCACCACTGTATTTTGGAAGCAAGTCTCTATTTTCTAGTTTTACAGGTCAACAGGTGAGGAAGAAATTCTCCCTCAAAACTGCAGCAACACCAACTCCTGTCTGGGTTTCTAGCTACCCTGCCCTACAGATTTCAGACCTGCAGCCTCCTCAGTCATGTGAGATAATCCTTTAAAAAATGTATGTGTTGGAGTAGGAAATGGCAACCTACTCCAGTATACTTGCCAGGAAAATCCTTTGGACAGAGGAGCCTGGTGGGCTCCTACAGGCTACAGTCCATGGAGCCACAAAGAATTGGGACATGACTTAGCAACTAGACAACAGCAAATGTAAAACTCAACCCACCCTATTCCCCCAACATCCCAGTTTGCCCTCCCACCCCTTCTTATCTTTAGTTAATGTCCCCAGGGTTCAGCCTGGCTAGAGTTGGAGGCCAGACATAACTTTTGGAAGCAGGGTGGTCTCTGGAGCCTCCGCAGCAAAGGGCTGGAGGTGGCTGTGTGGCTCCACCCGGACTCTGCCCCTTCCCCCAGTTAGAAAAGAAGTCCCTGGTGTCTCCTGGGAGAGCAGTGCAGTGCTTTGGAGTAGGGCAAGCTGGGGCCTGCCTGGCCTGGTCATTCTAGCGACCTAGCCCCTGCATTGCCTGGGGCTGGGAGGTCCCAGGAGGGCTGCCGCCCGCCCCCGCTCCTATACCCGGAGGCAGGGGTTTACATAGTTTCTGAGTGCCTTCCTTTCCCTGCAGGAGTGCATGGGCTGCAGTACACTCAGAAGGTGGCCTCTCACTCCATGCCAGTCCCCCAAAGCAGGCTGGAACAAGGGGTAGCTGGCTGGACCAGACTAGTTTCCCAGATGACTGGGATGTAGCACCAATTAAAAAAAAAAAGTATGTGTGTGTATGTGTAATTGTGTGTGTGTATGTACATACACGCAACCTCTCAGTATGCTTCATACCTACATACTTAAATTGTTAGCTCACCAAACAGTGTTATAATTGATCATTTAGTAGGTTTGATTTCTTTAAAGCTTTAGGAATACAGATACACATGTTAATTGCTAGCATGAAAAATGTTTCTGTAAGAGTTATGAAAAAAATAAATATAAAGGCTGCTACTGCTACTGCTAAGTCGCTTCAGTCGTGTCTGACTCTGTGCGACCCCATAGATGGCAGCCCACCAGGCTCCCCTGTCCCTGGGATTCTCCAGGCAAGAATACTGGAGTGGGTTGCCATTTCCTTCTCCAATGCATGAAGGTGAAAAGTGAAAGTGAAGTAGCTCAGTCCTGTCCGACTCTGAGCGACCCCATGGACTGCAGTCTACTGGCCTGCTCCATCCAGGGGATTTTCCAGGCAAGAGTACTGGAGTGGGGTGCCATCGCCTTCTCCGAATATAAAGGTTAATTGTACCTAATTAAAGCTTTAGCAATATGGCCTGTTATATGTTTACTTGGTCTGATTATAAGGCAGTTGGTCAGCTATATTGGCTATATATATCTAGAGAATAAGTTCAGGGTTTCAATAAATATTTAAATATAAATATTAATCAATGAGGTTGATAATTGTTTTTTATTGATGATGAATAATGCAGTGAGTTGTTTCCATACTTCCCTCTGTGTTTCTTCTCTCCTTAAAAAACTTACAAATCTTTTCTAAATGCCTAGTAAATACAAGCTGTGATTGAAGAATCCATGTCGTATCAAGGAATATATACCTGTAAATATATTAAGCTTGTCAACAGAATGGGAAAGACTAGAGATCTCTTCAATAAAATTAGAAATACCAAGGGAACATTTCATGCAAAGATGGGCTCGATAAAGGACAGAAATGGTATGGACCTAACAGAAGCAGAAGATATTAAGAAGAGATGGCAAGAATACACAGAAGAACTGTACAAAAAAGATCTTCACGACCCAGATAATCATGATGGTGTGATCACTCACCTAGAGCCAGACATCCTGGAATGTGAAGTCAAGTGGGCCTTAGAAAGCATCACTACGAACAAAGCTAGTGGAGGTGATGGAATTCCAGTTGAGCTATTTCAAATCCTAAAAGATGATGCTGTGAAAGATGATGCTGAGAAAGTGCTGCACTCAATATGCCAGCAAATTTGGACAACTCAGCAGTGGCCACAGGACTGGAAAAGGTCAGTTTTCATTCCAATCCCAAAGAAAGGCAATGCCAAAGAATGCTCAAACTACCACACAATTGCATTCATCTCACATGCTAGTAAAGTAATGCTTAAAATTCTCCAAGCCAGGCTTCATCAATACATGAACTGTGGACTTCCAGATGTTCAAGCTGGTTTTAGAAAAGGCAGAGGAACCACAGATTAAATTGCCAACATCCGCTGGATCATCGAAAAAGCAAGAGAGTTCCACAAAAACATCCATTTCTGCTTTATTGACTATGCCAAAGCCTTTGACTGAGTGGATCACAATAAACTGTGGAAAATTCTGAAAGAGATGGGAATACCAGACCACCTGACCTGCCTCTTGAGAAACCTGTATGCAGGTCAGGAAGCAACAGTTAGAACTGGACATGGAACAACAGACTGGTTCCAAATAGGAAAAGGAGTACATCAAGGCTGTATATTATTACCCTGCTTATTTAACTTCTATGCAGAGTACATCATGAGAAACGCTGGACTGGAAGAAGCACAAGCTGGAATCAAGATTGCTGGGAGAAATATCAATAACCTCAGATATGCAGATGACACCACCCTTATGGCAGAAAGTGAAGAGGAACTAAAAAGCCTCTTGATGAAAGTCAAAGTGGAGAGTGAAAAAGTTGGCTTAAAGCTCAACATTCAGAAAATGAAGATCATGGCATCCGGTCCAATCACTTCATAGGAAATAGATGGGGAAACAGTGGATACAGTGACAGACTTTATTTTTTGGGCTCCAGAATCACTGCAGATGGTGATTGCAGCCATGAAATTAAAAGACACTTACTCCTTGGAAGGAAAGTTATGACCAACCTAGATAGCATATTCAAAAGCAGAGACATTACTTTGCCAACAAAGGTCCATCTAGTCAAGGCTATGGTTTTTCCTGTGGTCATGTATGGATGTGAGAGTTGGACTGTGAAGAAGGCTGAGCACCGAAGAATTGATGCTTTTGAACTGTGGTGTTGGAGAAGACTCTTGAGAGTCCCTTGGACTGCAAGGAGATCCAACCAGTCCATTCGGAAGGAGATCAGCCCTGGGATTCCTTTGGAAGGAATGATGCTGATGCTGAAACTCCAGTACTTTGGCCACCTCATTCGAAGAGTTGATTCATTGGAAAAGACTCTGATGCTGGGAGGGATTGGGGGCAGGAGGAGAAGGGGACGACGGAGGATGAGATGGCTGAATGGCATCACTGACTCGATGGACTTGAGTCTGAGTGAACTCCGGGAGTTGGTGATGGACAGGGAGGCCTGGCGTGCTGTGATTCATGGGGTCACAAAGAGTCTGATACGACTGAGTGACTGAACTGAACTGAATATTATGCATGAAAAAGTGAAAGTGAAGTCGCTCAGTGGTTTCTGACTCTTTGTGACTGAATGGATTGTAGCCTACCAGGCTTCTCTGTCCATGGGATTTTCCAGGCAAGAATACTGGAGTGGGTTGCCATTTCCTTCTCCAGGGGATCTTCCTGACCCACGGATCGAACCCAGGTCTCCCACATTGCAGGCAGATGCTTTATCCTCTGAGCCACCAGGGAAGCCCCAATATACCTATTATACTGACACATTATTCTCTTCAAGCTGATTTCAGAGTTCCACTGAAAAGTTTAAAAATTAAAGCCCAACCCAGCACTGATAAATTACTAAAGAAAAAAAAAACAAAACTTGATTTTTGAAACTATAGACTGAATATATTATGTACATTGAAAATATATATATAATTTCCCAGGTATATCTTTATATGTTCTACTCACCTGCATTCTTTTATTCCTATTTTCACCTCATGTTTGACAAAGGGATGGGGTGTGCTGCATCAAAAGTCACATTAAGAGAAATGGACAGTAGCTATTGTCATGTGTACTGCGCAGTTTATGACTTAATAGTTCACTGCACTAGAAGTTGTGTGAAATGAGACCCCGGTATTCTCATACCCAGTGGTCATAGCTTACTGTGTACTATCAGAAAATCTGATGTTAAAGTTACTAAGAAGAGGGGACTTCTACCAGTGTCTTTGGTTGTCAAACAACTTTAATGAAAATAATTGTGATTTTATACATGTGAAGTCAAAAGGAAGTCAAATATGCATGCATTTCTCATCTACAGTGCCTGATTTGAGAAGGCATAGCCATGTCCGCTTGGTTGTCTTCTCTGTTCGTTCTCATTTCAGTTCTAGGTTTGAACAGCTCTGTGGGTTGAACGGGAATTTCTCTGTTGGCTCAGTTTCTAGGGTGTTCCCTGAGGTCACCCAGCAAGGGCTGCTGTCTCAGCTTCTCCAGTGAGCTTCAAGAGTTGGTAGCCTGCAGCTTCCTAGTAGCTGTTTTATATTTCCCCCTTCAAGTATTCTTTGTCTGACTTCACAGAAACCTACCTTAAGAATACAAAGCTTATATTTCAGATGAAAACTTAGGGGGACACCTTTATAGCTTTTGGGCTTCCCTTGTGGCTCAGTTGGTAAAGAATCCACCTGCAATGTGAAAGACCTGAGTTCGATCCCTGGGTTAGAAAGATGCCCTGGAGAAGGGAAAGGCTACCCACTCCAGAATTCTGGCCTGGAGAATTCCATGGACTGTATAGTCCATGGGGACACAAAGAGTTGGACACAACTGAGCGACTTTCACTTCACAGTTTTCAGCAGCAGCTACATCTCTGGAAGCTCTCTCTCGCTTTCTCTTTTTTTTGGCTGTGCTATGGCATCATGTGTGATCTTAGTTCCCCCACTAGGGATTGGATTTGCACTTTCTGCATTGGAAGCATGGAGTCCTAACTATTGAACCACCAGGGAAGTCCTATGTGAGCTCGCTTTACTTTTGATTATTCTGCTTCACAAATGCCAGCTCTCCTCATGATCATTTACTTTAACATCTATCTTCTTTTTCCTAATTTTTAAATTTGAAATATAGCTGATTTACAATTCTGTGTTAATTTCAGGTACATAGCAAAGTGATTCAATTATATGTATATGTGTGTATGTATATATATTCAGGTATATGTACTCAGTTATATGTATATGTGTCAGTTTTTTGTGAAAACAAAAAGTGAAAGTGAAAGTCGCTCAGTCGTGTCCTACTCTTTGCAACCCCAAGGACTATACAGTCCATGGAATTCTCCAGGCCAGAATACTGGAGTGGGTAGCCTTTCTCTTCTCCATACATATAACATTCAGTTATATGTGTGTGTATATACATACACACACATACATACATGTGCTTAGTCACTCAGTCATGTCTTTGCAACTCCATGGACTGTAGCCCACCAGGTGCCTCTGTCCACGGAATTCTGCAGGCAAGAATATTGGAGTGGGTTGCCATCCCCTTCTCCAGGGGATCTTCCCAACTCAGGGATTGAACCTGGGTCTCCTGTACTGCAAACAGATTCTTTTATATATACATATATATGTATATATTCTCTTTTAGATTTTTTTCCTTTATATGTTAGAATAAGATACTGAGCAGAGTTCCCTGTGGTATACACTACATCCTGT
Organism: Bos javanicus; assembly: GCF_032452875.1. Lineage (NCBI taxonomy): Eukaryota > Metazoa > Chordata > Mammalia > Artiodactyla > Bovidae > Bos > Bos javanicus. The sequence continues at coordinate 58,877,635 of NC_083881.1, read as the reverse complement.
TGGTTATCTAGTTTATGTATAGCAGTATATATTTTAATCTCAAAACTCCTAATTTATCGTCCCCTCTTCCACAATCACCTTTGAGAACCATCAGTTTGTTTTCTTTGCCTCTGAGTCTTTCTGTTTTGTAGATAAGTTTGCTTATATCATTTGTTTAGATTCCTCATGTGAGTGACATCATATGGTATTTGTCTGTCTCTGCGCATTCGTCTTCTGAGTCAGCACGCTTTGTTAATGGTCCTCCATCTGTGCAGCCACCTGGAAGTGTCCCCCGGAGAGAAAGACTTCATGATCCAAGGGCCCCCTTTCCTTGAGTTCATTCTCTTAAGAATCATAAACCTGCACTGCCAGTCTTCCAACATCTAAGTAGCATCTAGCTATTTTGAATACTTTCTTCACTTATATAATTGTTCTGGCAAAAGGTTGAGCCATATTTAATATGTTCTATCATAGCCGGAAGTAGGATTCTCTAAGAACATATTTTATGTTTGTTTCTTGCCTTAGGAATAACTGGAACATCCGGATTATATAAATTCAAACTCCAAATAATTTAATTTACCTCCTACAGGATGTCTGTCTTGTCTTCTCCCTGTGTTAACTGGCATATTGCTTCTAGACCACCCTTTCACTGAATGTATAAAGCTTTTATCAAGGGAGGTCTGTTTTTTTCATTAGTTGATGAGGGCTAAAACCTAAATCCCTTGATTACAGAGTCTGGATTTCCCTTCCGTAATAGTCACAGTTTCATCACATTGCTCTGATTACAGTGCCTCGAATAAACAAGCAGTTAGTTCTATTTTATGGTATACTGATTAGCCCACTCATGGAGTAATGTTTGTTTTGATTGTTCCTTATTAAGAGGAAGATACACTGTCTTCAGTTACCAAGAAGCAGATTCTAAAATGAGGACTAATGTGAAAGTGATTTATTAAGGAAGGGCTCTGAGAAGATGGATGAGGAAGATTTCTTGGAAGCAGGACAGGGAGGGAGAGGACGCTGAGCAGGAGGTACTTTAAACCTCAATTTTACCTGGCTCTGCAGGGAAGCTTTCAAGTGAGAGACCTCAGAGTTATCCAGAATTGAGACAACTTTGTCACTGACCTGGGTTTTCAAACTTCCCATCTGTGATTTCTTGGCCAAAAGCCTTGAGGATGAGCAATAAATTCCCAGATGCACCAGTTTTCACCTGTCCACAAGAGTCTCCTGCAGCCCAAGGACATTCCTCTAAGAAATAGACCAGACAAAGCATACCCAAACACAGGGAGGGAACCACCACCCCAGTAAAAAGGGGTGCACAAGCCATGGTATTATATATGACTGACTGAGTGATAGGGTGTTTATCCAAGATGCTACAATATTCCAAGGGAGGGAAAAATAGAGTCTTTAAATAGTATCTTGTGAAAAGGTATTCAATCTGGTCTATGTGGTCTCAAGAAGGTAAACTAAAATTTCTGGATGAAAGGAACCTCTGAAAGGTTAGAACTTCTCAAAACGTTTTAGCAGAATTCCCTGTAGATGCCACAGTGGGGGTGGAAACATCTTTATATTCTTACTCTTATAGGTGTCAAGATCCTCTCCCCAGCACATCATACCAATAGAAGCAAGGTAAGGTATGATTACCAAAACTTCCAAATTGTAAGCAAGTTAGACAATCAAGCTTTCAGACTTGATCTCTGAAGATATTTTAAGAAAAAGGGCATATATCCTACTAACTGCAATCCGTCAAACTTCTACAAAATTACACAGTTATTAAAATAATGCATTCTGCTATCAGTTTCTTATTTTCCCTGTGTCACCATCCAACATCTATTCAAACTTCTGAAATGGTTTAAGTCCATGATAAGTTGGAGCTAGAAAAATGAATAGGAAAGGAAAAAGAAAAAAACTCACTTCTATACTTTCCTGCTTTCTTGTTTGCAGCACTATGAAATAAGTAAAGGGAATCACATAAAATCTCAGGAGAAGGAGGCCACTACCCAATCTGGGGACCTTCTGAGAACTTCCTTTTTTTTCACTTCTCTCTTTCCACTGTTGTTTTTTTTAATAGCTTTGTATACTTGTGAGCCTGTAGGCATAAACATTTTAAGTGTGGAGGATGGGCCTCTAAAAGAAGACTTGAGGGACTTCTGGCTAAATGTAAGTAAAGAAAAATCCCCTCACTCTGATCAAAACCACCAAGTACCACCAATCCGAGGAGAATTTGCCTTTGACCATTAGGCCAATGGGGTGGTCAGAAATTGAGAGAGAGGGACAACCATTTTCTGTTTCTAATGGTCCATGTCCAATCCTTCAAACTGAGGCTTTATCAAAATAAAATTTATTTTTTTTATTTTTTTAATTTTTTTAGAGAGCAGAAAATCCTCACTCGCAGGAGCTATTTAAAGTCTCTGGCCTTGCATTGAAACTGCGGATTTGGCAGGAGCAGGTTTCAGCTGGATTTTCTGGGCAGTAAGTAATGCAGCAGCAAATTTACTCTTTTTAATATAATGGCAACCATCGTTGGAAGGAAAGCGAATGACTGCAGGCGGTGCCAAATTTTAAATGAAAAATCTAACTATAGCTGTTCCCTGCTCTCGCTGGGAGACCGCTGAATGATTGTGCGGGAAGCCAGGGTGAAGGGTGACCTCAGCCTGCCTGCTTTGGAGACTAACTCACAGGGTAGCTGAGGTCAGCTCGCCCCACACTTGGCCCCTGGGGAGGATTTGCAGTCGTGTGACAATGGGAGCAGCCTGGAATTGAAAAGCAACTTAGCTCGGTTGAACCCACGTAGAGCTGGTATCCAGCAAGGGAGGTTTCCTCTTTGATCTCTGAGCCCTTGAGCTGAGACATGAGAAAGAATCAGAGTTACAAAATAAGAACCCAACTTACTGTGTAAGCCAGCCAGCGAGTCTCTGGGGCCTTTCTGGATTCTGTACAGGGCCTGATGGAGCCAAGGAGACATCATGGTGTACATTCGTCCTTATGTAAGTGAGGGGGAAAGACTTTTCATTGGAAAAGACTCTGCTGCTGGGAGGGATTGGGGGCAGGAGGAGAATGGGACAACAGAGGATGAGATGGCTGGATGGCATCACTGACTCGATGGACGTGAGTCTGGGTGAACTCCGGGAGTTGGTGATGGATAGGGAGGCCTGGCGTGCTGCAATTCATGGGGTCGCAAAGAGTCGGACCCAACTGAGCGACTGAACTAACTAACTAAGTGAGGGGAAGCACCTACTTAAGCTGTTTACTTATAGTGATTTTGCTTTTCACTCTATTTTTCTATCCCTTGACCTCCCATTCCACCTTAAAAAATGAATTGCTTTATGAAAGCAGACTTTGTGAATAATGATGTTAAGTCTCAGGGAATGACTCTCTACCAATCTAAAAGTAGATATTTGGAGTAGAGGGTACAGTCTTGAGCTAAACTGGAATTAAGTTATATCAGAGTGTGTTTGATAGAGTGATTTTCACTCTAGGGCAACTTTACCCTCGTTCATCACCCTGGACCAAGTTGGAAGACGGCTAACTTATGCAGGATGAGTTCCCAGATGTCATTAAGAGAATCACTGGGGAGAAAGGATATCTTCCTAGACAGGTTTTTAATGCAGAAAAAAATTTCCTGTTCTGGAAAAATAAAGTGCCACAAAGGGTATCTATTAGTACAGAAGATAAACGAGCACCAGGATTTAAGGCAGGAAGGAAGAGTCTAATGCTACTGTTTTGTACAAATACAGTCCGGTTTATGATCAGTTCTGCAACTGCCCCGATCTACAAAGCTGCTTATGTGTGACCCTTGAAGGAAAAGACACTGTCAGCTGCCAGTCTTTTGGTTGAACAACAAGAAGTGCTGGACAACAAGAACCCTTTTTTCTGGATTGTTTCTATCTATGGTCCTTTCCACCTGTTTTCCTTGGACAATGCCCGTAGTCATGCAGAACTTTATGAGCTCAACACCGAAGGGGTCAAAGTGGTCTGCTCATCCTCAAACACAGTGTCTCTAAAGCAGCCGCTAGATTAGGGAGTCACAGGACCTTTGAGGCTCATTCCACATGGTATTGTAAAAGGATCATCAACAACACTATGGAAGAGAACTCCAATAGAACATCATGAAGTTCTGGAAGGATCACACCATCAAAGGTGTCATCATTGTTATGGAAAAAGCTGTGAACAGCGACAAGCCCAAAACAGTAAATTCTTGCCATGTTCAGATGTTGTGTATGGCTTCAAAGAATTTATAACAGAGGCAATCAAGAAAATTGAGAAAGAGACTGAATATAACCAAAAAATATGAGGGTGTTGGTGAGGGTTTTAGATATGAATCTTCGAGAAATTCAGGAGTGAATAGACACCGCACCAGAAATTAATAGAAGATGACCTGATAAAAATGAGTGCTTCCAAACCAGTGCAGGCGATGAGGAAAAGGACATAGAAGAAGAAGTGCCAGAGAACAAATAGATATCCTACAGTCTGGCAGAAGAGTTTCAACTGTTCAAGACTGCTTTAGACTTCTTTTACAACAGGGACCCTTCTATGATATGGACACTGAAGCTAAAGCAAATGGTGGAAGAAAGATTAGTAACGTGTAGAAGCATCTGAAAAGAAATACAAAAGCAATAGAGTCAGACAGAGATTATGATGGATTTCCGTGAAATGACAGGAAGTGTGCCTGTCTCTCCTGTCTCCCCTTCCACCTCCTCCTCCTCTCCCACCTCTGTGACCCCTGACTCAGCAAGACCAGTCTCTCAAACTACTCAATGTGAAGATGATAAGGATGAAGATCTTGAAGATGATCCTCTTGCATTTAATAGTAAACAATCATCATACCATACAGATAATATTAATAAACATACCTGCTGTGTATGTGTGTGAGAGGCATTGTTTGAAAATCTAGTGACTGTACAGTAAGCACTGTATGAGAGGTTTCTGTGTCATTATCATCATGACCTAAATATTCATCGTGTACATCATGTGCAAGACTTGTACAGGATAGTCTGTCCTCATATAGGCTGAAGATGAGAGATATTTAATGCAAAATTAATAATGTATTAGTTTTGCTACTATTTCATAACTTTTGCTTTCAGTTAATCACCTTACCAAACAGCAGTGGTCCCTAACTTTTTTGGCACCAGGGACCGCTTTTGTAGAAGGCAATTTTTCCACGGATTGGAGTGGGAAGGATGGTTTCAGGATGATTCAAGAACATTACATTTGTTGTGCACTTTATTTCTATTATTATTACATCAGTTCCACCTCAGATCATCTAGAATTAGATCCTGTAGGTTGGGGGCCCCTGCCATACAGTATGCCTGTCTCTCTCATAATTTAAGAAATTTCATATCAGCCTAGCATCACAAGTAAGCGGCTTAAAAAAAAAGTACCAATGTTTACAGTACTGTCTTATGACTATGATACTGTATGCCCCAAAAATTTTATAACGATTTATTCAGGGTATAGGCTAGCTTACCATGAAGCAACGCACTGGACTAACATAAAGCAATCATTTTGCTGTTGCTTTGTTATCAGGGCATGAATCCTTATACCTTTGAATAAATATAAATTTCTTTTTCACATATCTTTGTTTTTGATGTCTAATGTTAGTAATATGTGTAACATCTAGTGTATCATGTGAGATAATATTGATGCAAGTACTGACAGTCAATTCATCTTGTAAACAAATGATATAAATTTATCATATTGATAAATACAGTGCAGAACTGTAAGTGTATTTTCCCTTATGATTTTCTTGATACACTTTCTTTTCTCTAGGTCTCTTTATTGTAAAAATATATATGGCATATAATACATATGCCATAAAAATTTGTGTTAATTGACTTTTTATGTCATCAGTAAGGCTTCGAGTTAATAGCTGGCTATTAGTAGTTAAGTTATTGGGGTGTCAGAAGTTTTTGACTGTACCTCTAACCCCCATATTGTTCAATGGTCAACTGTACTATTTATACATTGCAGTAGTAGTTTTCTAAAAACCTGAGTGCCAGCTAAGCAAAACTGAAAGCAACATGAACTCTTGAAAAACCCCTGTAAGGAGTTTGATCTCATCTATGCATTTTTCTACCAAAAAAAAAAAAAAAAAATGCTGTTCTTTAAGAAGCACTTCACATGGTTATCTCATTTAAACTTCACAGCAGCTCTATGGAGCAGATATGATTAGCTTCACTTTAGAGTTAGGTAGCTTAGACTTTGCAAAGTTAAAAAGTATGTCCAAGACCACAGAATCAACATGTAGAAAGACTAAAATTCAGCTCCTATTTGACTCTGGCTCACAGACTTGATCAAGGTGCCATGCAACACACCATTAGGACTGCCATGTTGATCATAAAGCCATGAGGATGAAAACGAAAAGCCAGCTTTGGAAGGCAGCAAAATAGAAGGAAAGAAAGGACCTGGATCTTTCATAATATCATTGATACATAGATCCCTGGAACTGTCTACTTCCAGACATCTTCCTAAGGGAACAGTAAGTATTGATCTTTTTTCCTTTCCTAGTAAAATTCCAAGTGCACCATGCAGTAAGTATTGTCAATAGCACATACCTGTGCAGCTCAAACCCTGATTCAGATGCAGAACATTATCATCCCTGCAGGAATTTCCTTTATGCCTCCTCCCAGTCAACCTCTATACCATCCTACCTAACCAGGCAATCACTGCTGTGATTTTCTTTTTATGCACCATAAATTAACATTGCTTGTTCCAGAACCCATATAAATGGAATCCTACAATATGGAGTCTTGGATAAGGCTTGTTTCACTCAACGTGTAACGGGAGTAGATCGTTGCTTTTATTGTTGAGTATTCCTTGGAAGAAAAGCTATGTCAAACATAGTATATTAAAAAGCAGAGACATTACTTTACTGACAAAGGTCTATATAGTAAAAGCTATGTTTTTTCCAGTAGTCATATACAGATGTGAGAGTTGGACCATAAAGAAGGATGAGCGCTGAAGAATTGATGCTTTCGAACTGTGGTGTTGGAGAAGACCAACCAGTCTATCCTAAAGGAAATCAACCCTGAATATTCATTGGAAGGACTAATGCTGAAGCTGAAGCTGTAATACTTTGGCCACCTGATGGGAAGAGCTGGCTCATTAGAAAAAACTTGATCTGGGATGGATTGAAGGCAGAAGGAGATGACAGAGGACAAGATGGTTGGATGGACCTGAGTTTGAACAAACTCCAGAAGGTGGTGAAGGACAGGGAAACTTGGCATGCTGAAGTCCATGGGGGTCGCAAAGAATGGGGCACAACTGAGCGACTGAACAACAAATTCCATTATACAGGGCTTCCCAGGGCACAGTTGTAAAGAATCTGCCGGCTGATGTAGAAGATACAGGAGATATGGGTTTGGTCTCTTGGTAGGGAAGATCTCCTGGAGGAGGAAATGGCAACCCACTCCAGTATTCTTACCTGGAAAACTCCACGGACAGAGGAACCTGGCAGGCTATAGTCCACAGGGTTGCAAAGAGTCAGATACAACTGAGCATAAGCACAATTCCATTTTACATGGTTTGTTTAATTTGCCTATTGAAAAACCTTGGACTGTTTCTGATAGTCAGAAACTATCAGATAGTCACTCAGTCATGTCCAACTCTTTGGACTTCCCTGGTGGCTCAGACGGTAAAGCATCTATCTGCAATGCTGGCGACTTGAGTTCGATCCCTGGGTCAGGAAGATCCCCTGGAGAAGGAAATGGCAATCCACTCCAGTACTATTGCCTGGAAAATCCCATTGACAGAGGAGCCTGGTAGGCTGCAGTGACTTCAATTCACTTATAATCTATAAACAATACATTAGAATATGTAATGAATCCACATACCTTTTCCAAAGGAATACCTGCGAAAAGAAATAGCAATAAATTTATAAATGACAATCATCAATCAGATGAAATAATTTAGATGAAGGTTGTCTCTCTTGAAGGAAGTAGTCAGGCAAGTAATCAGGAAGGAAATACAATGTGCTTTTAACTTTGTATGAAAAATTATGTTCAGTTCTGTGTTGCTGAACATAGTTCTGTTTTTGCCACATAAATCCTCTACATCAAATTATTGTCTGAATGCTTTATTAAAACGCCACTTCTGCCTTTGTTTTGGAATCTGTTATTTTCGTTGCCACCTCCTGATCGCTGTCCTCTGAAGCTTCCTTTTTCCCACTGTAGTCCGACACCTTGGATACCCTCATCCTGTTCCCTGAAGCCTCAACTGCCTTTCTGCAAGCTTGGGTTATTATCCGGGCAGGGAGGGGTGCTGGGCACAATAATATTCTTTTGTAAGTCTTTTTGTGGACATATGTTTTTATTTCTATAGAATAAATATCTAAATCTGGAATTTCTGGGATAATTCCAGTGTTCAGTTTTATAGAGGTTGGCCAGATCATGTTACAAAGTGGCTGTACATTTTACACAGTAGACAACAATGTAGGAGTGACTGGCTTTTCCACATGATCGCCCACATTCAGTGTTCAGTTTTGTCAGTTTTAGTTCTGGTGAGTGGACAGTGGTATCGCATTATGGTTTTACTTCACATTTCCCTAGTGACCAATAAAGTTGAACGTTGCTATAAAGCTACCATAATCAAGACAGCATGGCATTGGTGAAATTAATGATTAATTAATCAATGAAGCAGAATAGAAGGCCTAGAAATAGGCATACCCAAATATTATCAATTGACTTGTAACAATGGCTGAAAGGCAATCAATGGAGAAAGGACAGTCTTTTCAACAAATAGTGGTGAACAGTTGGATATTCATGTGCAAATTAATGACTTTGTATCCATAGCTTGCAACATGCACAAAAATAAACACAAAACGGATTATAGCTCTAAGTATAAAATCTAAAACTATTAACCTTCTAGAACAAAATGAAGGAGAAAATCATTATTAGTTTTAGGCAGAATTTTTTTGATATAAACATGATCCATTGAAGAAAAAAATAAATTGGACTTTATGAAATTTAAAAATGTTTGTTCTACAGAACTCACTATTGAGAGAATGAAAAGGCAAGCTATAGACTGAAAGAAAGTATTTGCAAATTATACTTCTGAAAAAAATTTCTATTCAAGATACATTAAGGTCTCCTAAAACTCAGCAATAAAATGAACAGTCCAATTAAAACTTAGTAGTAAAAAAAACAGAAAGATCTGAACAGACTCTCCATCAAAGCAAATACAGAGGGCAAACTGGTGTATGAAAAGATGCTCAACATCATTAGTCATTAGGGGAGTAAAACCGCAGAATGATACTACTGCACATCTATTAGAATGGCTGAAAAATTAAATATCAAACACTGCCAAGGACGCAAAGTGACTAGAAGTCATTACAGTGCTAGTAGGAGTACAAAAGACAAAAAAGGGCAAAATAGTGCTGCTAGGAATACAGCCACATTGTGGAATGCAGTACAGCATGTTTGTTTTAGTTTTTGCTATGAAGTTAAACGTACACTTATGATATGACCCACCAGTTCTCCTTCTGGGTGTTGACTAAAGTGAAAAATGAAAATCTCACACAAAAATCTGTATGTGAATGTTTATAGAAGATAATTTGCACTCACCAAAATTTAGAAATGCCATGGATATTATTCAATTGGTGAATGCATAAACAAACTGGCACATGCATTAAAAAAAAAAATAGACAAATCTAAGAGCATTTTGCCAAGCATAAGAAACCAGACTCAAGAAGCTGCATAGAATATGATACCATTTATTGCCAATGGGCTTCTCTGGTGGCTAAGTGGTAAAGATTCTGTCTGTAAATGTAGGAGATGTGGGTTTAATCTCTGGGTTGGAAAGATACCCTGAAGGAAGAAATGCCAACCCACTTCAGTATTCTTGTCTGGGAAATCTCATGGACAAAGGAGCCTGGCGGGCTACAGTCCATGGGGTCATAAAAAGAGTCAGATAGGACTTAGCAAATTGTTGTTGTTGTTTATTGGCAATATATATGCCATTCTTAAAAAAAAAAAAAAAACAGAACTGTTAGGAAGAAAATCAAGCCAGTGGTTAATAGGGATAGAAAGTGAAGAATTTGGTTGACTGCAAAGGAAGCATGTGGGAATTTTTAGGGAAATGGAACTATTTTATACTGTGACATTATGGTAGGTATACAACTCTGTGCATGTGTCAAATCCTATAGAACTGTCCATCACAAATAGCAAATTTTACTTCTTAAAAATCTTTATAAATCAACAACAATGTATGGGGAAACCTCAGTAAATACAACCTATAATTAATGAACTTAGTTGCACTGAAAGTAATAACATTACTATACAGAATGGAAAATCATATTTTGATTGGATAATGTAAGACAAAAGACTGAAAGAACCCATACACAAATATTGTATTCTAGATAGGAAGTTTGTTTCTCACAGAATTATAGGTTACCAATCCTGAAAATACTTTATGTTTATGCTAGATTTAGAAAATAAGTATATGGTAGATATTGAGAGCTGTTGGGTTTTTTTCGTTTGTTTTTTTTTTTTTTTTTTTTACTATTAGACAAAGAAGTTACAAATGATGCAAGAAATTGGGGTGGAAAAGCTAGAATGAACCCAAGGCATTTGATTAAATTCACAAGTATCAGTATGAATGCATGTTTTTGTTTTATTCTTGTTTTACGCATTTGTGTGTGTATGTATGTGTGTTCATATGGGTAGATAAATAAGGAGATAAATGTAGATGTGTATGTAGAAATGAGAGATAGATAGATAGACAGACAGATAGATCCAAACTCCTTTGTCCACTGAGAATGCCTAGAAACAATGAAACCTTACTAATAATTAATCCATCTAGCATCTATGTGATGAATTCTAAATATCATTCTCAAATAAATAAAAGGAATCAAACTAGTTTTAGACATGAAAGTTCAGTGAAACATGTGATCCTGGCACAGAAAAAGCCTCTGTGGAAAAGTGGTTGATTCCTGGCTGATTCCTGGTAACTACTAATGTCTCCTCAGCAGCAGCATCTGACGGTTGATCTCTGGTCTCTTCAGCTGATGTGGGCTTGCTCCGGGCAGAAAGATGGCTCACTACCTGCTCTCTTGCGGTCCTGAGGAGATAGTCACATTGCTGCCTCACTTCCAAGTGTAAGACCAGAGAGGCAGCAGGAATTTGCTTAATGGTCCAGGTGTAAGTTATCTCTGACAAAAGACAACATGTTGAAAAGCTAGTAAGATGTAGTAAATGGAAATTAATTGTAACGTTGTTCAGTTGCTCAGTTGTGTCCGACTCTCTGTGACCCCATGGACTGCAGCACACAAGGCTTCCTTATACAATATTTTTGGAGAAGGCAATGGCACCCCACTCCGGTACTGTTGCCTGGAAAATCCCACGGACGGAGGAGCCTGGTAGGCTGCAGTCCATGGGGGTCACTGGGAGTCGGACACGACTGAGCGACTTCACTTTCACTTTTCACTGTCATGCATTGGAGAAGGAAATGGCAACCCACTCCAGTGTTTTTGCCTGGAGAATCCCAGGGATGGGGGAGCCTGGTGGGCTGCAGTCTATGGGGTCGCACAGAGTTGGACACGACTGAAGCGACTGGGCAGCAGCAGCAGCAGCATACAATATTTATGAAAAGTGATATTGATAAGCTTCTACTGTATTGCGCTATTCTCAGGGTCTTTTTTCAGTTCACATGAAGAATGTTTAAGTTCATGCTTGGCCCTGGTCCCTCCACACCAAGCTTCAGTTTTTACACATCGGAGTTCTCAGGAGCATCGCCTACAGACAAGTGGACAAAGAGCCTTCTGCCCCCTGAAAGTCCTAATCGCCTGTATCTTTACTCCTCTCTTCATAGACACCGGTCCCCCGGTGGTTCAGAGGGTAAAGCACCTGCCCGCAATGCGGGAGACCTGGGTTCGATCCCTGGGTAGGGAAGTTCCCCTGGAGAAGGACATGGCAACCCACTCCAGTATTCTTGCGTGGAGAATCCCAGGGATGGAGGAGCCTGGTCGGCTACAGTCCATGGGGTTGCAAAGAGTCGGACAGGACTGAGCGAGTTCACTTCACTTCACTTCACTGACACACACCTGACAACTGCTGTTTCTCAAACATCCATGCTTAAAGCTCATTGCTGGATGAGTTACTTCAGGGGAACCTTCTTGAATTTTGATCACCTTTAAAAAAAATAAAACTAGTACAAAGCAATGTTAAGGCATTATTTTTTAAAAAAATAAAGCAAGCACACACTTCCAATTTACAATGAAAAGATTTTCATTTTTATATATTCAATGTTGATTTGTGCCCAGAGGCAATCATAATGTTATATGGTACTAATCATTGGTGTAGAAGGAATTTTATGGTCTTTTTTTTCTCATTTAAGCAGAGCATGAACATTTTCCCTATACTGCCTAGTCTTCATAATTACAGTTTTTAAGAGCGGCATAATCTTCCATCTAGTGGGTAGAGCATAGTGTATTACACCACATTCCCAGTGTAGGTCTTTTAAGTTGCTTTAATTATTTTTTATTATGAAGAGTGTTGCAATAAAATTAGCCATTTGTGGACCACTTTTGTTCTTTCAGGGGTTTCCTCAAGGTACATTTCCTTCTTCCCACAAATTTCCTCCATATCACAGATGGCTGGGCCACAGACTCTCGGATAGACTGCTGCTTCCTTATTCACTCAATGATCCTATTTGTCTTGATTCTTGGAAATAATAGAGGTATATATGACCTGCAAGGAATTTATAAGACAATGGGAGAGACAAACTTATAAAAGATCATTGTATTTCCCTTAAGTTTTATGGTGGAAAGAGGCACAAAGTGTTTTGGAAAAGAAAGTGAGGATGGTGCTAACCAAGAAGGAGGAGGTCAGGGGAGAGTCCTAGTGAACCAGAATATCAAAACATAAAGAGGGATGGAAAAGGGAAATGATAGAAGATGGAAGATGTGGAAGAATAAAAAACTGCCCTCTAGGCAGAAGGGAGAGGATGAAGGAAATGATGGAGAAACAAAAATGATGTAAACTGTTGCTGTTGTTCAGTCGCTAAGCCACGTCTGACTCTCTGTGACCCCATGAACTGCAGTGTGCCAGGCTTCTCTGTCCATCACTATCTACCTGAGTTTGCTAAAACTCATGTCCATTGAGTCAGTGATGCCATCCAACTGTCTCATCCTCTGTCATCCCCTTCTCTTGCCCTCAATTTTTCCAACATCAGGGTCTTTTCCAGTGAGTCAGCTCTTGGCATTAAGTGCCAAAGTATTGGGGCTTCAGCATCAGTCCTCCTGTGTACAGTACCTTAAGTAAATCGTGGTGACAGAAGCATAAAGAGTGAAACATAGAGTTGTAGTAGTAGAGGTTATCAGAGAGAATGTTGTGAAGATCTTAGGGGGCAAAAGTACATGCACTCCTGAAGAGTGCTGCATGATACAGTACATTTAGCCACATGTGGTCAATCAAATTTAAATTAATTAAAATTAAATTGAAATTTCAGTTCTTTCATCACATTTCAAAAGCCTTTAGCCACACTGACTAGTGTTTAGAGTATAGAACATTTCTACCATCGCAGAAAGTTTTCTTGGATATCACTGCCAGTGGCAATGGAAGTGTACATAAAAAGTTGTTAAAAGTTGTTTTAAATATTTTGCCTGAGGAGAGGCAGAAAAGAGAAATTTTCAAAAATGCAAATATTTATTTGTAGTTGCCTATATCACTTGTTGGAAAAAAAAAAGTGCAGTATTTTAGTTTTGCTAAACTCTGCATTTCCAGAAAGATGGATACCTGAGCCACTGAGGAATAAAGCCCTGTTTCCTTGGGAAAAAACTTGGTAGTGTCAATGCAAGGAAGAGAATAAGCTTCTTCCACTTTAAGGGCAATTAATTCTTTGCATGGACTTGGAAATACAGAAGGCAACTTAGTCAATTGTCATAAAGTGACTGTTCCCATTTAATTGGCATCCAGATCAAGAAGCAGAATATTACTAGCATCTCCTAAGTGCATCTACTCTGTGTTTGCTTCCCGGTACTACTCCCTCAGTGTAACCACTGCCCTGGTTTTACCAGTTGTAAAATTTTATATAAAGATTTAGGTAAGTACCTTTTCACATCTGATTTCTTTCATGAAACATGTTAACATGGTACTGCTAAGTCACTTCAGTCGTGACCGACTCTGTGTGACCCCATAGATAGCAGCCCACCAGGCTCCCCCATCCCTGGGATCCTCCAGGCAAGAACACTGGAGTGGGTTGCCATTTCCTTCTCCAATGCATGAAAGTGAAAAGTGAAAGTGAAGTCACTAAGTCGTGTCCGACTCTTCGCCACCCCATGCACTGCAGCCCACCAGGCTCCTCCGTCCATGGGATTTTCCAGGCAAGAGTACTGGAGTGGGGTGCCATTGCCTTCTCCGAACATGGTACTAGTGTTTTTTAATTTATAGAAAAAATTTTTTTTTGACGTGGACCATTTTTAAAGTCTTTCTTGAATTTGCTACAATATTACTTCTTTTTTGTATGGTTTTTTTGGTTGCAAGATCCCCAACCAGGGATTGAACCCACACCCCTTGCATTGACAGGTGAAGTCTTATCCACTGGACCACCTGAGAAGTCCCAACCAATGTTTTTTACTACATGAATTTTAAACTTCTTTAGTTATGTCACAGGCATACCAGAAAAAGTGCAAAATGCACATGTGTGTTTGAAGTGAAATGAGAAAATAAAAACTTGGGTATCCTCATCCAAGTTTACAAAATAGATTTTTACCAGGATCTTAGCAATTCCCTGTGTGCTTTTCTTTCACTACAACTGTTTTTCTCCAAACAGAAGTAACAACAAACTTGCCTGTGTAAGGACAACAGTGAGTACAGGAAGACAGGCAGAACAGAGTGTCTGGGTCCTGCTTCATCCAGCTGGAGGTCTGTGAGAACCCCTTCCAGGGACGTCTGTGCAAAAGTATTCCTGCCAGTTCTGGGAAACCTAGGGCTCACTACAGTCAGGGCAGGTGAAGCGACCTGCATGGACCAGGAATGTATTGTTGACCTGAAACAAACAGACTGCCAGATATTTCTCCAGCAAAGATGAGTTTTTTCAAGGTTAGCAGAGAATTGTAACTCCAGGTCTATAACCATGGTGAGCCATGTGCAAGTCCCCACACAGCAAGTGGCGTAGAATACATTTTTTTTTAAATAATTTGCTTTTTTATTGAACGATAATTGCTTTACAGAATTTTGTTGTTTTCTGTCAAACCTCAACATGAATCAGCCATAGGTATACATATATCCCCTCCCTTTTGAACCTCCTTCCCATCTCCCTCCCCATCCCACCCCTCTAGGTTGATACAGAGCCCCTTGTTGAGTTTCCTGAGCCATACAGCAAATTCCCATTGGCTATATGTTTTACATACGCTCATGCAAAGAGTTGACTCATTGGAAAAGACTGTGATGCTGGGAGGGATTGGGGGCAGGAGGAGAAGGGGACAACAGAGGATGAGATGGCTGGATGGCATCACTGACTCGATGGACGTGAGTCTGAGTGGACTCCGGGAGTTGGTGATGGACACGGAGGCCTGGCGTGCTGCGATTCATGGGGTTGCAAAGAGTTGGACACGACTGAGCGACTGAACTGAACTGAACTGAACTGAATGTAAGTTTCCATGTTACTCTTTCCATACATCTCACCCTCTCCTCCCCTCTCCCCATATCCATAAGTCTGTTCTATATGTCTGTTTCTCCATTGCTGCCTGTAAATAAAATTTTTAGTATCATTTTTCTAGATTCTGTATATGTGTATTCAGTTCAGTTCAGTTCAGTCGCTCAGTCGTGTCCGACTCTTTGCGACCCCATGAACTGCAGCACACCAGGCCTCCCTGTCCATCACCAACTCCCGGAGTTCACCCAAACTCATATCCATCCAGTCGGTGATGCTATCCAGCCATCTCATCCTCTGTCGTCCCCTTGTCCTCCTGCCCTCAATCCCTCCCAGCATCAGAGTCTTTTCCAGTGAGTCAAGTCTTCGCATGAAGTGGCCAAAGTATTGGAGTTTCAGCTTCAGCATCAGTCCTTTGAATGTTTAGGACTAATTCCCTTTAGGATGGACTGGTTGGATCTCCTTGTAGTCCAAGAGACTCTCAAGAGTCTTCTCCAACACCAACTCCAACAATTCAAAAGCATCAATTTTCGGTGCTCAGGTTTCTTTATAGTCCAACTCTCCCATCCGTACATGACTACTGGAAAAACCATAGCCTTGACTAGAAGGACCTTTGTTGGCAAAGTAATGTCTCTGCTTTTGAATATGCTATCTAGGTTGGTCATAACTTTCCTTCCAAGGAGTAAGCGTCTTTTAATTTCATGGCTGAAATCACCATCTGCAGTGATTTTGGAGCCCAAAAAGATAAAGTCTGACACTGTTTCCATTGTTTCCCCACCTATTTCCCTTGAAGTGATGGGACCAGATGCCATGATGTTAGTTTTCTGAATGTTGAGCTTTAAGCCAACTTTTTCACTCTCCTCTTTCACTTTCATCAAGAGGCTTTTTAGTTCCTCTTCACTTTCTGCCATAAGGGTGGTGTCATCTGCATATCTGAGGTTATTGATATTTCTCCTGGCAATCTTGATTCCAGCTTGTGCTTCTTCCAGCCCAGCGTTTCTCATGATGTACTCTGCATATTAGTTAAATAAGCAGGGTGACAATATACAGCCTTGATGTACTCCTTTCCCAATTTGGAACCAGTCTGTGGTTCCATTGTTACTTCTTGACCTGCATACAGATTTCTCTGGAGACAGGTCAGGTGGTATTCCCATCTCTCAAAGAATTTTCTACAGTTTATTGTGATCTGTACAGTTACAGGCTTGGCATAGTCAATAAAGTAGAAGTAATGATTTCTGGAACTCTCTTGATTTTTTGATGATCCACCAGGTGTTGGCAATTTGATCTCTGGTTCCTCTGCTTTTTCTAAATCCAGCTTGAACATCTGGAAGTTCATGGTTCATGTACTGTTGAACCCTGGCTTGGAGAATTTTGAGCATTACTTTACTAGTATGTGAGGGGAGTGCAACTGTGCGGTAGTTTGAGCATTCTTTGGCATTGCCTTTCTTTGGGATTGGAATGAAAACTAACCTTTTCCTGTCCTGTGGCCACCGCTGAGTTTTCCAAACTTGCTGGCCCATTTAGTGCAGCACTTTCACAGCATCATCTCTTAGGATTTGACATAGTTGAACTGGAATTCCATCACCTCCAATAGCTTTGTTCATAGTGATGCTTTCTAAGGCCCACTTGACTTCACATTCCAGTATGGCTCTAGGTCAGTGATCACACCATCATGATTATCTGGGTCATGAAGATCTTTTTTGTACAGTTCTTCTGTGTATTCTTACCACCTCTTCTTAATATCTTCTGCTTCTGTTAGGTCCATACCATTCCTGTCCTTTATCAAGCCCATCTTTGCATGAAATGTTCCCTTGGTATCTCTAATTCTCTTGAAGAGATCTCTAATCTTTCCCATTCTATTGCTTTCCTCTACTTCTTTGCATTGATCACTGAGGAAGGCTTTCTTATCTCTCCTTGCTATTCTTTGGAATTCTGTATTCAAATGGATATATCTTTCCTTTTCTCCTTTGCCTTTAGCTTCTCTTCTTTTCACAACTATTAGAAGGCCTCCTCAGACAGCCATTTTGCTTTTTTGCATTTCTTTTCCATGGGGATGGTCCTGATCCCTGTCTCCTGTACAATGTCATGAACCTCCGTCCATAGTTTTATTACTTCAGGCACTCTGTCTATCAGATCTAATCCCTTGAATCTGTTTGTCACTTCCACTGTATAATCATAAGGGATTTGATTTGGGTCATACCTGAATGGGCTAGTGGTTTTCCCTACTTTCTTCAATTTAAGTCTGAATTTTTCAATAAGGAGTTCATGATCTGAGCCACAGTCAGCTCCTGGTCTTGTTTATGCTGACCGTATAGAGCTTCTCTATCTTTGGCTGCAAAGAATACGGTCAATGATTTCGGTATTGACCATCTGATGATGTCCATGTGTAGAGTCTTCTCTTGTGCTGTTGGAAGATGGTGTTTGCTATGACCAGTGTGTTCTCTTGGAAAAACTGTTAGCCTTTGCCCTACTTCGTTTTGTACTCCAAGGCTAAATTTATCTGTTACTCCAGGTATCTCTTGACTTCCTTCTTTTGCATTCCAGTCCCCTATAATGAAAAGGACATCTTTTTTGGATGTGAGTTCTAGAAGGATTTGTAGGTCTTCATAGACCCATTCAACTTCACCTTCTTCAGCATTACTGGTGGGGGCATAGATTGGATTACTGTGATATTAAATGGTTTGCCTTGGAAACAGAGATCATTCTGTTGTTTCTGAGATTGCATCCAAGTACTGCATTTCAGACTCTCTTGTTGACTATGATGGCTACTCCATTTCTTCTAAGGAATTCCTGCCCACAGTAGTAGATACAATGGTCATGTGAGTTAAATTTACCCATTCCAGTCCATTTTAGTTTGCTGACTCCTAGAATGACGACATTCACTCTTGCCATCTCTTGCTTGACCACTTCCAGTTTGCCTTGATGCAAGGACCTGACATTCCAGGTTCCTGTGCAATATTGCTCTTTGGAGCATCAGAGTTTATTTCCATCACCAGTCACATCCACAACTGGGTATTGCTTTTGCTTTGGCTCCATCTCTTCATTCTTTCTGGAGTTATTTCTCCACTGATCTCCCCTAGCATATTGGGCACCTACTGACCTGGGGAGTTCATCTTTTAGTAACCTATCTTTTTTGCCTTTTCATGCTGTTCATGGGGTTCTCAAGGCAAGAATACTGAAGAGGTTTGCATTCCCTTCTCCAGTGGACCAACTTTTGTCAGAACTCTGCACCATGACCCCGTCCATCTTGGGTGGCCCTACAAGGCATGGCTCATAGTTTCATTGAGTTAGACAAGGCTCTGGTCCATGTAATCAGTTTGGTTAGTTTTCTGTGATTGTGGTTTTCATTCTGTCTGCCCTCTGATAGAGAAGGATAAGAAGCTTATGGAAACTTACTGATGGGAGAGACGGAGGAGAAAACTGGGTCTTTTTCTGATGGGCGCGGCCATGCTCAGTGAATCTTTAATCCAATTTTCTGTTGATGGGTGGGGCTCTGCTCCCTCCCTGTTGTTTGACCTGAGGCCAAGCTATGATGGAGGTAATGAAGATAATGTCCACCTCCTTCAAAAGTTCCCATGCATGCACTTCTGCACTCAGTGCCCCCGATGCTGCAGCAGGCCACCGCCGACCCATGCCTCTGCCGGACACTCATGGGCAAGTCTGACTCAGTCTCGTGGGGTCACTGCTCCTTATTCCTGGGTCCTGGTTCGCACAAAGTTCTCTTTGTTCCCTCCAAGAGTCTGTCTCCCCAGCCCTGTGTAAGGTCTTGTGGCTCTATGGTAGGGTTAATGGGGACCTTCTCCAAGAGGGTTTATGCCATACCCAGGTCTGCTGCACCTGTCTTAATCAGTGCCTGCTTAAGATGGGCCAAGTTCAGATAAGATTCCAACTCTGCCCCTCCTCCACTCCTGCCCGGTCTGTCTTACAGGTAAACATAGAGCAATTGGCGGTGCAGATATTTTAAGAACAGTCGTGAGTCCGTTGCATCACACTGCCCCTCTCCTAGTACACACTCTTGCTTCTGTTAATGGCATTGGAGATAAACCATAGCCATTTTTTTCAGAATAAAAGAGAAAGGAAATGTCCACTCCCTAAAGAAAACCTCTTGTTGAAAAGCCTTGTGTTAAAAGGCCCTGGTCTGCAAGTGGGCAGTTTCCCGGTGCTGCAGTGGTGAAGGATCTGCCTGAAATGAGGGAGACCTGGGTTTGATCCCTGCACTGGGAAGATCCCCTGGAGAAGTGAATGGCTATCCACGCCAGTATTCTTGCCTGGAAAATTCCATGGACAGAGGAGCCTGGTAGGCTATAGTTCATGGGATCATGAGTCCAGCAGGACTCAGTGACTGAGCACCACAAACAGGGAGCAGCGTATCCAGGCGACAGGATGCACAGGGTTATCAGGCGGGGTGGGGAGGGGTGCCCAAAACTAACTGTCTGGTTTTGCTGTTGACTTTGCTTTCTTCTTACTGAGTTGAATACATCAAGGCAGGATATAAACTCCCTGCTTTATTTCCCTTCCTTCTCAGTAATAAAGACATCCTATTATCTAAATGGGAGTGCATTGAGGTGACAGTAGAGAGGGGGCAGTCAGAGACCATTTCAGCCAGAGTTGGAAAATAAGCTCCTGTCCTCCACTGCCTGGGGTTTAAGGCCAAGGCAGAGTCGTCCCTTTGCGTCCTTCTTGTTAGCCTTTATCCACCACAACACTCCCAGTTCCAGGTGAGAGGTGTACACACAGAGCAGGCTCTTACAGAATTAGTTGTGTTCACAGGGAGAATTCTGAAAAGCGCCATTCATTGCTAGCAGCAGAGCCAGTGTGGGGAGGAAAGGCTTGGCTCCTCCGTTTGGAACGTGTGTCTTAACGCTTGTTTTCCATTCAGCCCGTAATTGCCAGGGTTTCCGGGAGGTGACCCGGGAAAGGGCTCCTGAATTCATCCCAAGTTAAAACCGCAGTGAAAAGAAGGAGGGTTGCTTTTTAAAATGTAAAAGGAAAGCAGCTCATTGCCCACAGGATCATTAGGGAAATAAACTAGTTTTACTAATTTCTAGTTTCGATTGGAGCGTGTAGGTTTGCTGTAGCATTTGCAAAAAATATTTCATAGAACTGGTGAAGGATGCTAATGGGTATATGGGAAGGGATTTTTGGTGGTTAAATTTACTAACTAAAAGAGATTTAAATAAGTTAATCATTAACTTGCTATGAACGGTCATAGTGAATTAGCTAGGACATTCTAACTGTAGTTAATGGACTATTTATTGTATTTCTTTGGTCGAACTCAGTTTTCTTATGAAACATAAAAAGCATTACTTGCTGCTGCTGCTGCTAAGTCGCTTCAGTCGTGTCCGACTCTGTGCGACCCCATAGACGGCAGCCCACCAGGGTCCTCCATCCCTGGGATTCTCCAGGCAAGAAGACTGGAGTGGGTTGCCATTTCCTTCTCCAGTGCATGAAAGTGAAAAGTGAAAGTGAAGTCGCTCAGTCGTGTCTGACTCTTCGCGGTCCCATGGACTGCAGCCTACCAGGCTCCTCCGTCCATGGGATTTTCCAGGCAAAGTACTGGAGTGGGGTGCCATCGTCTTCTCCGAAGCATTACTTCAGTTCAGTTCAGTTCATTACAGTGGCTCAGTTGTGTCTGATTCTTTGCAACCCCATGAATCGCAGCACGCCAGGCCTCCCTGTCCATCACTAACTCCCGGAGTTCACTGAGACTCAGGTCCATCGAGCCAGTGATGCCATCCAGCCATCTCATCCTCTGTCGTCCCCTTCTCCTCCTGCCCCCAATCCCTCCCAGCATCAGAGTCTTTTCCAATGAGTCAACTCTTCGCTTGAGGTGGCCCAAGTACTGGAGTTTCAGCTTAAGCATCATTCCCTCCAAAAAAATCAGGAGGTGCTATAATTTTATTTCCAGAGGGAAATATGCCCTTTAAACCACAAGAGGGCAGCAGCATCACATTTTTAATCTAATGCTTCTTTTGAAGCCTAAATCCATTATTAAACACGGTGACAATTACGTTTTTCTGCAAATGGTTCTTATTAATTCTGATGGTGTTTTATGAGGAAAGTTATTTTTAAAATTTTTGTGACTATAGTTTGTTACATATGAGATTACTTTCAAAGTGCAATAAGATCATTTTAATGAATGAATTAAAGTGCTTCACTAGGGTGAATTTTTTAAAACCTTTAAAATTCATTTTTAAAGATCACATCATTAAAATTCTACAAGTAGAGCTTTTCAGAAATATTAAAGGGTATTAAACAAAACTATATTTAGCAATGGATAAAACTTGTCATGGTCTAGATATATGTATTTTTTATAGCTATTATCTGGTAGTAAGTTTTAATAGGTTATATGTATCTTTAAAACTAGGCATAGTTAAAATGAGAAAATCAGTACCCATGAAAATTTACAACGAATAACCCAAATTTAATGTAAAAAATAATAGAATATTTTTCTGTGCTGACTCTACATTTTCTTCATTGCTCAATATTCTGTAACAACCTAATTGGGAAGGAATTTGAAAAAGAATATACATGTATATGTATAACTGAATTACTTTGTTGTATACCTGAAATTGTTAATCAACTATGCGTGTGTTAGTCACTTATGTCTGACTCTGTGACCCCATGCATTATAGCCTACCAGACTCTTCTGTCCAAGGAATTCTCCAGATAAGAATACTGGAGTGGGTAGCCATTCCCTTCTCCAGGAGATCTTTCTGACCCAGGTATCGAACTCGGGTCTCCTGCATTGCATGCAGATTCTTTACCTTCTGAATCAAATATTCAAATATAAAAATAAAATTCACTAGATTTTTTTGACAAGTACAGACTAAGTTTAATTTCTGTGACGGAATCCTTTGAGAAAATATGTTTTTAAAAATCCAGGGAAAGAAAATGCACTGTCTGGACCAGATAGTTCACAGAACTAATATGAAATTCATGTAGTGGTGAAACTTAAATGTGGATTTTGACCTTTTCACGCACAAAAGACAAAAGAGTCTATTCTAACAAAAGTCTTGTCCCATGGAAGCTACTTATTTTTGTCCCTGAAATTATTCCTTTTGTTTCTCAGGCACCGAAAAACAATCACATTTCATTACCTTTCACTTTAGTAAAAGGAGAAAGAAAATTGTTCCTTGATTCAGCAAAAGGTGAACTCAAATCAAATCTCATGTAATCTGTATCATCTTTAGATGCTGAAGTAATTATATGTGTAGAGAAGCCAAACTTTATCCTTATTCATTCATTCAAAACTAGTTCTGTTTAAATTTGGGGTGTGTGTGTGAGAGAGACAAATGACGTGATTGTAGATATTCTGCTATAGAATAAATCAACTTGGAATGCATTACCCATTTCATTTAAAATGTGCTTTACATTGATTACTTGTAGTATAACAATCAAATGATAAGAAAGTTATGAAATTTTACAGGTATGAACATAGTTTTAGGTCTGCTATGCATTGTTGTCAAACCATATATAGGAAAAGGAGCTACTAACATTTATTGAGTTCTACAGAGATGATTTTTTTTTTTCATTTATTATCTCTGTTCTCAGTTTTGCAAAGAACTAGAACTTGAGTTCTAGTTTTGGCCCTGCAAGCCATGCTCTTTTCTTCAAGGTTGGTAAAATCAATGAGGGGACAGGAATGTCACCTCATGCCTTCAGCAACAATCACTAAGTGATTCTGAACTTCTTTCCCTCTGAACCCGGATGGGGCTTTGGATTCTCAATTTAGCATTCCAGGTAATTCTACCATCAACTTGTGGCAGATAGCGAGGTTTAAAACTGTTTGCTATCTTGCCTTTTTAAGTCATATTGCTCATAAGCAGAAGTTCTCTTTTCTCAAAGTTTCTTTAAAGTTCTAGAAGCAATTATCAGCCATGGAACACTAAATAGTAACAGAAGGTTGAGACATTTGCTTTTAGTTCATGAAATTAAGTCCATATTTACTTGTATATGTTTTGTTGGTGGTGAACAAATGCCTGTCTTTTCTTAAGTTTCATTAATTCCCTGGTAGAGGAAGGTATGTGCCCTAAAATTGTTGGTATTTGAATTTTTAGTTATCTAACTAAACAAGATAGTAATCAAATAAGAGCTAGTATTTAATGAGTCCTGAGGTCTTAATCTGTGTCACCTACTGTTCCAAGTGCATTTTATGTGTCCTCTCGACAGTCCTATGAGCTACTTTTTATTGTCATACCCATTTGATAGATAAGGAATTTAAGGAAAAAACTTTCACATCAGTAACCACAAATCCAGGAATTTTGTCACACTTTTGGGTCAATGTTTGCAGAATCATGACTCAAACACTTTTCTCTGTTGGTCACTGGCTCATTTGCTGATCTTGGCCTGATCATATTAAACATTATGCTAGGTATTGATTTATTTTTTTCTCAGCTACAAACCTTGTCTTTACTCTTCTTTGTGCTGCTGGGGCTAGAACTTTACAGACAACAGGTCTGCTTTGCCAGCATCCCCTAAGAAACTCTACCAATAGGGGGACACCATGGGAAATAGATGGGGAAACAAGTGGAAACAGTGTCAGACTTTATTTTGGGGGCTCCAAAATCACTGCAGATGGTGACTGCAGCCATGAAATTAAAAGATGCTTTCTCCTTGGAAGGAAAGTTATGACCAACCTAGATAGCATATTCAAAAGCAGAGACATTACTTTGCCAGCAAAGGTCCATCTAGTCAAGGCTATGGTTTTTCCAGTAGTCACGTATGGATGTGAGAGTTGGACTGTGAAGAAAGCTGAGCGCCGAAGAATTGATGCTTTTGAACTGTGGTGTTGGAGAAGACTCTTGAGAGTCTCTTGGACTGCAAGGAGATCCAACCAGTCCATTCTGAAGGAGATCAGCCCTGGGTGTTCACTGGAAGGACGGATGCTGAAGCTGAAACTCCAATACTTTGGCCACTTCATGCGAAGAGTTGACTCACTGGAAAAGACTCTGATGTTGGGAGGGATTGGGGGCAGGAGGAGAAGGGGACGACAGAGGATGAGATGGCCGGATGGCATCACCGACTTGATGGACATGAGTTTGGGTAAACTTTGGGAGTTGGTGATGGACAGGGAGGCCTGGTGTGCTGCAATTCATGGGGTTGCAAAGAGTCAGACACGACTGAGTGACTGAACTGAACTGGACTTATCTGACCTGAGGGGCTGAAAGTGTGCAGTTCCCCTGAGCATCAGGGGATGCTTCACCCAGGGAAGAGCAGTGCCTTTTTGTAGCAGCAGCTGAATCTAGCATGCAGTTTCTCCAAAGTCTGTAGTTTTTCCAGCATTTTCCGTCTTCCCAGCATTTGTAGAAGCAGCCTCATTGCACCCTTCTCAAGGATTCTACCAGGTGAGCACAAGTACACGTACTCCTTCCTCTTGGAGAAGGAAATGGCAACCCACTCTTGTATTCTTGCCTGGAGAATCCCCATGGATGGAAGAACCTGGCAGGCTAAAGTCCATGGGGTCGCTAAGAGTCAGACATGACTGAGTGACACACACACACCCCTTCCTCCAGCTCCTTGAGTGTGCCTTCTCCAGGCTTCTACATCTTATGTTCAGCCCCTTCCCTTTGCTCCTCCAGTCCTAGCGGTGGTAGCTCGTCCTTCAGTTTCTATCACTGTAAAATGTTTTGGTTTTGTCATGTATGGATGTGAGAGTTGGACTGTGAAGAAGGTAAACTTTGGGAGGTAAAGAGTCGCAAAGAGTCGGACACAACTGAGCGACTGATCTGATCCCATCTGATGGATTCAATTGTGTTCCCTTAAAAGATAGTGAATTCCAAGCCCCAGTACCTGGAAGTGGAAACTTACTTGGAAATAGGATTTGTCAAAAACCAAACTCTGCACAGTGAGAAAAACAAAGGAGAAAGAGGTGTTTATTGCAAGGGTTTCCACCTGGAAACTCAAGGCTCTGAAAGCAATGAATTCCAAGTTGCTCACAGGTAAGGGGTTTTAATGAGGCAAACGTGAAAGTGATTTGGCTTTTTCATATGACTGGTTGCCGAGGGGTTTTCTTCCCTATTGGATTGAGGAGAACAAGCAAGTCCAGACCTGATGTGAGCAGACTTGGTGGCTAGGAGATTCGCCAAAGTCCTCTGCTGATTTCTGAGAAAAGCTGAAAATTCTATAACTTAGGTAAGGTTAAGGGTCATTTTCTTCGATGCACTTGCAGTGGCCAATTTTATTTTGTCCCTAACATAAGTACTGCTTTAAGTTCTGGTTCTTCAGGCCTTTGCAGATAGTTCAGATGGGCTCACTGGGGTGGGCCCTAGAGCAATAGCTTGTTGTTTTGTTGTTATCTGGTTGCTCTTCTGTGAGCCCATGGACTGCAGCCTGCCAAACTCCTTGGTCCAAGGAACTTCCCAGGCAAGAATACTGGACCGGGTTGCCATTTTGTACTCCAGGGGATCTTTCTGACCCAGGGATCTAACTTGCCTCTCCTGCAAGTCTCCTGCATTGCAGGTAGATTCTTTACCGCAGCCATGGGGGAAGCCCTGTGCAATATGACTCTGTCCTTCTAAAAAGGGAAATTTGGACACAGAGACAGTTGCTCACCCAGGGAGAACACCGTGTGAACAGGAAGGCAGGGATCAAGGTGAGATATCCATAAACCAAGGATTGCCAGAAAACAACAGAAATGAGGAGAAAGACAAGAAACAGCTTCTCCCTTACTGCCTTCAGAAGGAAGCACCCCTCCTGACACCTTGATCTCGGACTTCCAGTCTCCAGAACTGTGAGACGATAAACTTCTGTTGTCTAAGCCCTCCAGTTTGTGGTTCTATGTTATGACTGTCCCAGGAAATTCAGATGGCTAGTTAGCAATTTTTTAGGTTAAATTCTCTCTGTTAAAATAACTAGCATGACTTATCTCTCTCAACTGAGTACCAAATAATATAAGAACAGAGAATCATAGATCCTGTTTTTATCAGGGTACCTTTAAGGGTCCTCCATTTGACATCGCCGCCACATGATTCTTATTGAACTTTAGCTGCTGTGTTTCATTTGCTTGTGCTGCCATAACAAAGCACTCCAGACTGGGAGGCTGAAATAACAGAACTTTATCTTCTCAAAGCGCTGAAGGCTCAAAGTCTGAGATCAAGGTGTCGGCAGAGTCAGCTTTTTTCTGAGGTCTCTTTCCTGGACTGGTTTTCTCCCCGTGTTTTCACACTGTCTTCCCTTTGTGCGTTTCTGTGTCCTAATCTCACCTTAAAAGGTGACCAGACATATTGGAGCAGGGCCCACTCATACGACCTCATTTGAACTTAATCACTTCTTTAAAGACCCTATCTCCAAATGCAGCCACATTCTGAGATACTGGTGGTTAGGATTTCAACCTATAAATTTTGAGGTTGACACAGTTCAGCCCATAACAGCAGGAATCTTTTGATAAATAAAAAGTTAATTCCTTGGGGTCACACATCCTTCTTTCAGCAGCTCTTAGAAAGGCCGTGTGGCAGACCTTCCAATACTTTTCTTGCAGAAGCTCACAAATCGTTCCTTTAATAATAATCTAATTCAGGGTGTTGCCCAAGGTCAGACTCAAGAGCTCACTGATCAGTTTTGTCTCCTCTTGAAAAATCAAACTGGTCTTCAAACTTTTCGTATTCCTCCTGGTCTCCAGCAGTGTTCAGAGTTTAAGAGACCGGCAGGTGGGTCCATGGGCTTTCTCAGAATCCTAGAAGGTGGTCCATCCATAAGAACATTTTCACTCTTTTAAAAGAGAAATGTATTCTCTTAAAAATGTTTCACTCCTCTGGGCAAGTTGAGTAGTTCCACATGACTTTGCCATGCCTTACCAAGACTCTATTTACCCCACACTATTTTAATTATTTTGTTTCAAATGTAACTTAAAATCCTTTTAATCAGCTTTAATATTTTAATGACATTTATCTTTGAGTTCTAGAATTATCACTGAAATATCAAATCCATTTTCTTTGTTGTTGGTTACCTAAGTTTCGCTCCATTATTGAACTTAAAAATGAGATCTTTAGAAAGCACTCTGAGAAGGCTTTATATTTATCAATCCCTTCTCACTCTCTCCCTAAAGTAGAGCATTTCTAATCAAGATCTGGTTTTAAGATCAGATACATCTTTTCAACAAATTCTGTGCAGTGTGGGGTGTAACATTAACCATTCCTAACCTTTCTCCACAGAATACCAAGATGATAATTCTGATATTGAAATGACACTTGGACACCTAGTAAAACACAGGCATAATTCATGTTAATCCTCATAATTAGCCAATTTGAATGAAACTAAAAATAGTGTGAGCTGATTGGGAACCCTGGGAAAGCTCCCTGATTGCAGGGAAGTGATATTCATCTCATTAGGGAGGAATATTAAAATCTCCAGGTGGCACAAGCTGTCGCTACCCTCCACTAATTAGAACTCCCAACATTTCAAGGCCAGCAAGGTGATTTCTCCTGCCAGACCTCTTCCTATATTGGCAAGCTGTAGGTAGTGATAATAACTCATGAAATATGAAAATCTTTACTTAGAGCAGAACTTGACATGAAAAACTAGAGGAAAGCCATAATGTAGCTCTTCAGAAAACTGCAGTTATTAATTTCAGAAATAGTTCTTCTGAGAGAAAGTTACCATGATACATCTTCATTTTAAGTGACAAGTTCAGTTGGTTTTGAGCCTTCACTCTGTAAAGAGAAGTGTACCTGTGCCATGAAATATAGAGGAAAAGCTAAAGTGTTAGCCACTCAGTCACGTCCAAGTCTTTGCAACTCCATGGACTGTTGCCCACCAGGCTCCTCTGTCCATGGGATTCTCCAGGAAAGAATATTGGAGTGGGTAGCCATTTCCTTCTCCAGGGAATCTTCCTAACCCAGGGATTAAACCCAGGTCTCCTACTTTGCAGGCAGATTCTTTACTGTCTGAGCCAAAGGGAAATGTGAATATACTATAGTTTTAATAAAGTCACAAACTGAAGCTAAAATATATATGATCATATCAAAGTTGTAAATGTTCTGGAATGTTGTGTTTCCTTCCCTGTCCACCATTATTCTCTTAGCAATACAATGAAATTTTTGCCTAATCAATAAATCTTGCAGATAAACTCAAAATTATCAGTTCATCTTGGTCATGACTTACCTCCTTCCAAATATTAGATTGAAATAATGATAATTCAAGAGAACAAAAAAGCTTTCAGAGTTCATTTCTGAGATACAAGTGGTGGGTACTCAATTCGATATAGTCACAATTTTGTTTAAAAGAACTAAAATGGTAGTTGATATAGATAAATAAAAAGGTATCTATATGCCCCAAATATTTTTGGTCTGAGATCAGATCAGATCAGTCGCTCAGTTGTGTCCGGCTCTTTGCGACCCCATGAATCGCAGCACGCCAGGCCTCCCTGTCCATCAGCAGCTCCCGGAGTTCACTCAGACTCACGTCCATCGAGTCAGTGATGCCATCCAGCCATCTCATCCTCTGTCGTCCCCTTCTCCTCCTGCCCCCAATCCCTCCCAGCATCAGAGTCTTTTCCAATGAGTCAGCTCTTCGCATGAGATAGCCAAAGTACTGGAGTTTCAGCTTCAGCATCATTCCTTCCAAAGAAATCCCAGGGCTGATCTCCTTCAGAATGGACTGGTTGGATCTCCTTGCAGTCCCAGGGACTCTCAAGAGTCTTCTCCAACACCACAGTTCAAAAGCATCGATTCTTTGGCGCTCAGCCTTCTTCACAGTCCAACTCTCACATCCACAGGAAAAACCATAGCCTTGACTAGATGGACCTTTGTTGGCAAACTAATGTCTCTGCTTTTGAATATGCTATCTAGGTTGGTCATAACTTTCCTTCCAAGGAGTAAGCGTCTTTTAATTTCATGGCTGTAGTCACCATCTGCAGTGATTTTGGAGCCCAGAAAAATAAAGTCTGACACTGTTTCCACTGTTTCTCTGTCTATTTCCCATGAAGTGATGGGACTGGATGCCATGATCTTCGTTTTCTGAATGTTGAGCTTTAAGCCAACTTTTTCACTCTTCACTTTCACCTTTATCAAGAGGCTTTTGAGTTCCTCTTCACTTTCTGCCATAAGGGTGGTGTCATCTGCATATCTG
Organism: Bos javanicus; assembly: GCF_032452875.1. NCBI lineage: Eukaryota > Metazoa > Chordata > Mammalia > Artiodactyla > Bovidae > Bos > Bos javanicus. The sequence goes on along the minus strand of NC_083881.1, from coordinate 58,848,004 downwards.
AGGTTATTGAGATTTCTCCTGGCAATCTTGATTCCAGCTTGTGTTTCTTCCAGTCCAGTGTTTCTCATGATGTACTCTGCATAGAACTTAAATAAACAGGGTGACAATATACAGCCTTGACGGACTCCTTTTCCTATTTGGAACCAGTCTGTTGGTCCATGTCAAGTTCTAACTGTTGCTTCCTGACCTGCATACAGGTTTCTCAAGAGGCAGGTCAGGTGGTCTGGTATTCTCATTTTTGGTCTACACATTTTCAAATATTTATTTCATTTCAAAGTTCTTGCTCCTTGTAGATGAGTATGCAAACACAGCTGTTTGGATTTTTTACTTTTTTTACTTTTATTTTATCCTGGTGTACAGCCAATTAACAATGTTTTGGTAGTTTCAGGTAGATAGCAAAGGGACTCAGTCATTCACATATATGTATCCATTCTTCCCCAAACTCCCCTCCCACATAACATTGAGCAGAGCTCCTGTGGTCCTTGTTGTTTATTCATGGTTAATCCAGCTTTATGTCAGTTTACTAACATTTGTACAGGACTCAGGAACATGGCCACTCTCTAAAATACCTACATACCTACTCGGTCATTCTCTGGTTTAAGGAAAAATATCTGTTCTAGAAAATTCTGTTTCTAGAATTTTTCCAATCCAATTCTTGTATTACTCTTTCCTGTTTCACTTGCTTTTTTTCCTCTTCTTGCCTTTTGGTTTCAAGCATAGCAACCAATGAATAAAAGGTGCCTCCTTCCTGTATTTCCAGCCAGTCCCCAGTGGGGAGGGAAGGTGGATGATAAAAACTGAAAGAAAAATGAGAAGCAGAGAGGCTCTATACGTGAGACACCAGGGTGCTAACTACTTGTTTTGCTCTTATACTTACTGTTAGACTATTGATTTGGAATCACACAAGTCACAAGAGAAAAATGGACCATTCTTTAAAACTTAAAAGCGTGAGCAAGTCTGTAAAAGAGAAACAGTGAATGATCAATACAAAAAGATCACCTCTTCTCTAATCATCATCATCTTGGGGGATATTTAAGATGGATCACAACTTCCCTGCTTCTGGTTTCCATGAGGAGGCCCTTTCTCTCAGCACTCTCCCGGTCCTTTTCTTCTGTCTCTGTCTCCCCAGAGGAGGGAGAGTAACTTATTTGCATAGTAAATTTGAAAGAGATACTCAGCTTGGGGCTTCCCAGGTGGCTCAGTGGAAAAGAATCCACCTGCCAATGCAGGAGATATAGGAGACTAGGGTTCAATCCCTGAGTCAGGAAAATCCCCTGGAGAAGGAAATGGCAACCCCCTCCAGTATTCTTGCCTAGAGAATCGCATGGATAGAGGAGCATGGCGGGCTACAGCCCATGGGGTCACAAAGAGTCGGACTCGACTGACTGTGCACTCATGCACCCTTATCTTAGCTGGGCCTAGCTGAAGCTCTAACTGTCTTTTTTTTTCCTCTCAACCACCCCCCCCACCACCCACCCACCTCAGCTGGGCTCCAGACTTCTCCTGAGAGCCTGCTGCTTGCAGGAAGCACTGTTTCCTTCTTCTTCCAGCTCTGCCCCGGAGGAGAGAGGTGAAGGTTGGTTGGTGCAAAGGCCAGAGCTTCTGTGACTGGTGAGTCAATGTTTTTATTCCGAGGTTTGCATAACAGGTTCATTGGCTCACCTGGGCATCCATCTTATTCCTGACTAAACTCTCAGCACAGATACTAGTTTGGTCTTCTCTTTATTCCGTTTTATTTATCTATTTGTTTAGTGGAGAAGAGGGATGCTCTTTGTTGGAAACCATCTTGTAGACCAGCAGTCCCCAACCATTTTGACACTAGGGACAGGTTTCGTGGAAGTCAGTTTTTCCAATGGAGGAGTGGGAGAAGGGGAGGGCATGGTTTCAGGATGTTTCAGATGCATTACACTTATCATGTACTTATTTCTAATTTAATGCCTTGCTGATCTGACAGGAAGTACCTGTCCATGGTATGGAGATTGGGGGCCCCTGTTATAGAACATACCATATCGGTCATAATTTACTTAAATGCTCCATGAGCAATCAATACGTATAGAATTAAAGTTATTGCTGAGAACTTGGGTTTACAAAGCTGAGCCTACCAACACAGGCTATTGAAAACAGTTCAGTAGAACTAAGAACATCTTTAAGTGGAAATATGGGTATTTGTCAGCCTTCAAGTCTTGAAGTCTTTATATTCACTACTGTTTCTTCATCAAAGCTTTTGCACACAGTTTAAGTCTGGATTCAATCTCTTCTTCCCTCTTCTTCTGTTGTATATAAACCTCTTGTGCCGCACTTGCCAAAATCTGCTTTGTCTTACAAATGTTTGTGTACTGTTTTCATTGGAGATCAGGGGTCATGGGTTATTGTAATTAAATGCTTCCAACTCCCAGATACGTGCCCTGCATAGAGTTATACTCAATAAATGTTGATTGAAATCAATTAAATCACAGCTTCCTTGAAAGCTAACAAAGAACAAATATGAATTGCTTTATTAATAACTGAGAACTGAAGAGTTAGATAATAGAGGTGTGTTTATTCCACTTTACAAAATTGCTGTAGCTAGACTAGATAATTTTCCACTGTTTGTTTTTTCAAAATCTGTGGCAAGCTTTATTTCTACTAAGTTTTGTGGAAATTAAATTTTAATAAATTGAAGTTTATTTAATAAGTAATCGAGCCTGCAGTGATAATAGTAATTCATTCTGTACATGAAGAAGTACTTGGTAATGGGAATAATTACCTCCTGTATCACTTTTTCTGATATTTCTCTTCACATATGCTTGAAATTATCTATGCTTTCTGTTTATTCTTTTAAGAACTTAATCGCAGTTACAGATATTATTTTGGAAATGGCAGGGCTTGACACATGACGTTTCTCAATTTGATGAAATTCTCTCCTTTAAAAACTGACAGTCGTAGCTGTCATAACGTGCAGGACTGTATATTTAGTTAAGTAGTTTAAAAATATCAGGAATTCTATACAATCATTTATTATTTGTGAAAGAACAAAAGGCTTATGATTAGAGAACCTGACATATAGTCCTTGGATGACCACTTACTTGTTATGAATTTGGGCAAATAAGTTATTGTGGATGGTTTTCGCTTATTAAAAGTGAAATAACTACTTCAAGGGTTAAATGAGAAGATCAAGTAAGATTATGTATATAAATATGCATTGTCAACTTAAAGTTTATATAAACAATTGTTATCATTACTTAACAAGGAATACATTTGCCTTCTGGTCTCAGGATTATTAGAAAGATATGAATGAGTTTTCTTCGATTTTCTATTACTATTACTCTGGTACTTTGATGCATAGATGAGATGCCGCCTAACAGTGCTGTAAGCCTTAATGGAGTAGTGGGTGAACAATCTCCAGAGACCAAACTCAAAGTCACAGCTTAAAGACTTCAGAAACAGCCCACAGTCATAACCGAAGGTCTTTATGAATCAATATAATTTATTGACATGGTAAGTGATTATATGGTAAGGGGTTATATGCATAACTCTTTGAGTTCTACAACTTCTAACACAAAGGTGTTATTTTTTTCTGTTTTGTATATTATCATCAGCAACAGTTTTGCTAAACTCTCCAATACTTCCTATCAAAAACCTTTTCCTCCAATGTCCAATAATACTTTCTCCCTGTCTGCCTAAGCTTTATAACTCTGTCCTTGAGATATTTTCAGTTTTCAATAACAGTCTCCTCAAGGCCTTTCAGTCTCCTCCTAACCTGAGACTCAAAAGCAATGCCAATTCTTTGTAGCCTATATGGAAGCTCCCATGTCGGTTGTATCACTATTACATAATATTCATCCCAAAGTTTACTGGTCTAGTTGTTTTATTGGTTTAAACAACTGCTTTATTATAAATTCACATATTTAATGGGAAAGAAATTCAAACAGGACATAATAAGAATAGAAATTTGAGTCTTCTCTGTTCTGTGATATCTGGGGCCTCAGTTGGGAAGACTGAAAAATTGGATCTTAAGATTGGGTACTAGAATCATTTGGAGAAGGTCATTCACTGTCCATGATGGTTGCTGACTGCTGCCTAGGTCGTCAGTGGAGACAAACGATGAGGAAGAACAGCTGGTCCCACAGCACACACAGGACACGTGATTCTCTCATGACCTAGTGACTTGTACAAGCTGAAGCAGCCCCTCAGTTCAGAGGAAGGCCTGTAATTAGCTCCACCCAGGAAAGTAGTGGTATGAGGAGTTCAGCTAGTCAAGAACAGGTTGATACTCACAGTTAATTATTAGATTTTCTTTTAGGCTAGTCCTTTCTAGAATTAGTTTAAAGCCAGTGATATTTCAATATTGCAAAGGAAAAAGCCTTTGACTTACACTTTTAAAAGTGATTAATCTACAAGTATGTAAAATTTTATTTCACATAGACTTAAATGTGATCGGGTGTAGGTTTGACATGTTTCATATTTGCTAATATTGTTTTATAGATATTACTTAACTTTGTTTTCAATTCTATGAAAGGAATTTGCCCCTCTTCTAAAATGTCCTATCTTGAAATGAAGAAATAGAATTCCAGAGAGATGACATAACTTGCTCCAGTCTCTTAATAACTGGCCACAATCCCTAACTAGGTCTGTTTACATCAGATTTCACATTCTTTCTGTTGCATGGTGTGGGAGGGTTAGTTATATAAGACAATACATTTTTTTCCATTTAAATATAATAGTTATGCTTTGGTTTGTCACTTACATTAACAACTAAGTAGCAAACTAAGTACATGGGTGGCCAGGACATGCTATTATTTTCTTATTCATCAGTGTGGTGATATCATAAATGCCAGTGAGAGACAGATGAGGACTGACTCTCCCTGTCTCTTTGGATTGAGTTGTACTTGAATTGCATTTGAAAAAGTGCACTGTTAGAGATTTTAGACCCAAAGTCTTTGAAAGGAAACATTAGTTAACAGAAAAAAGTTGGGTATTTTGCTTATTGATGTTACATTAAAAATCATTACCCACTGATACTTGAAATTTTCAGAGTATTTTTGAAAAAATTAACATGCTCTAGAAAACTTGGAAAGCAAGTGAAAAATAAATTTATTGCTATAAGATTTTTGTAAATTTAATGAACTATGTGGTTTTATGGGTGGTACACAGGCATTTAATATACCATTTTAACACTTTATTGCCTAAAACAGAGAGGAGAATTCCCTTGTGTCTATATGTATAATTCTGAAGGGACACTGTGAAGGATTTTGTATTTTTTCCTAAAGGACAGTGTGAAGCTAGTAAAAATCTTAAGCAGTACAGAGACATCATAATTTTTTAAAAAAGAATTCTGGGTGTGGGCAGAAAAATGAAGTAGATGAGGTATGGACAGAGTGGACAAAAATCAGAAATAAATCATAGGTCAATTACTGTGGTTTAACTGATCAATAATAGTAGCTTGGGTATAGATGTGGCAAGGGAGCAGATCAAAGTAGATAGACATACTTTATAGAATCAGTATTACTGGCAATTTATTAGGGGTGTAAAGTATCAGAGCAGGTGGTGTCAAGAATGACTCTGAGGTTTCAGACACCTGCAAATGGGTAAGAAGTGGAGTCATTTACTACAATAGAGATCACAGCAAGAAGATCAGGTTTGGGTGCCAGGAGTCAATATCACGAGTTTAATTCTAGGTCTGTGGAACATAAGAGGCCTGTGAGGCATGTGTTTTTGCAGGGATTTGAGGAAAAGTCTAGGACAATCTGAACTGCTGCTGCTAAGTCGTGTCAGTTGTGTCCGACTCTGTGCGACCCCAGAGACGGCAGCCCACCAGGCTCCCCCGTCCCTGGGATTGTCCAGGCAAGAACACTGGAGTGGGTTGCCATTTCCTTCTCCAATGCATGAAAGTGAAAAGTGAAAGTGAAGTCGCTCAATCGTGTCCAACTCCTAGTGACCCCATGAACTGCAGTGCACCAGGATCCTCCGTCCATGGGATTTTCCAGGCAAGAGTACTGGAGAGGGGTGCCATTGCCTTCGCCACAATCTGAATTATTTTCTTTCAATTCTCTGCTGGGCATTTGTCTTCTATGATCATGCTCGTTCCTAACCTACAATTGGCCCATGCTATATTATTCTTTGCTTTAAAAGGTCAAAGGCATGAAAATACCAGTGTATGTTGCAATAAAAAGCAAAGTGGTCAGCCTGGTAATGTGAAGATAGTTATGTATGTTGAAATGCTGAGTCAGGCCATGATCCAAGTTAACTTTGCTAAGATCTAGAGATGATTTATAACAGATCAGGAGGCCATTAGCTTTCTAGTCCATCCTAACACAGAGGAAGATACTCTGGAAAGATGGCCAGGATGGGCTCCCAGCTTCAGGATCACAATAGCTGGGAGGATGGTGATATGGGTCATTTCTATACTTACTGATATTAATTCTTGAATATATCCCCACATGTCAAAGAATATCACAGTGTCTAATTTCTTCCCTTCTCTTTGCCCTATACTTTCTTCACATCTCTTCTCAGTGTCCCTCTTCAGAAAGGGCTTTCCTGATCATCTCTGTAAATCTGTAGCTATCTCATAACTCTATACCCTCATCTACTTATTGATTATCCTACTAATCACCACCTGAAGTATATTTATTTGACTTGTCTCCCCTGTTCTCCCATTTACCCCACTATAGAATGTAAACTCTATTAGGGAAAAGACTTGTGCCATTCACCATGTATTTCCACTTCATAGTAAAAATCCTGGCACATAGTAGGTGCTCAACAAATATTTGCTGACTGCGTATTGTTTGAATAATTACTGGATGAGTGGATTACTGGAAACTGGGGTGGAGAGGAAGGAAGAAGTGGCAGGCAACCAGAAAACCATACCATACTCATTCTGATTGTTAGAATGTCCTCTGTGTGTTGTGTTAATCATTGTCATACAGAAGTTTCATTTTTTTTACATAGTCACCATATTTTAAATTTTCCTTTAGATCACTGGGTCCTGGGAATTATTGATTCATTATTTCAGGTCAGGTGAAAAACTTTGTGAGTCTCTAAAGCAACATGTTTATTTCTTCAGTTAGCTCACTGATTGCCCTACTCTGTGTCCCAGTATTCACGCCTCATTTCTGTGCATGCCATCAGTTCAGTTCAGTCGCTCAGTCATGTCTGACTCTTTGCGATCCCATGGACTGCAGCGTGCCAGGTTTCCCTGTCCATCACCAACTCCGAGAATGTGCTCAAACTCATGTCCATTGAACTGGTGATGTCATCCAACCATCTCATCTCTGTCATCACCTTATCCTCCTGCCTTCAATCATTCCCAGCATCAGGGTCTTCTCAAATGAGTCAGTTCACATCAGATGGCCAAAGTATTGGAGTTTCAGCTTCAGCATCAGTCCTTCCAATGAATATTCAGGACTGATTTCCTTTAGGATGGACTGGTTGGATCTCCTTGCAGTCCAAGAGACTCTAAAACGTGTTCTCCAACACCACAGTTCAAAAGCATCAATTCTTCGGCGCTCAGCCTTCTTCACAGTCCAACTCTCACATCCATACATGACTACTGGAAAAACCAAAGCTTTGACTAGACGGACCTTTGTTGGCGAAGTAATGTCTCTGCTTTTTATTATGCTGTCTAGGTTGGTCGTAACTTTCCTTCCGAGGAGAAAGCGTCTTTTAATTTTGTGGCTGCAGTCACCATCTGCAGTGAGTTTGGAGCCCAGAAAAATAAAGTCAGCCACTGTTTCCACTGTTTCTCCAGCTATTTCCCATGAAGTGATGGGACCAGATGCCATGATCTTAGTTTTCTGAATGTTGAGTTTTAAGCCAACTTTCTTCACTCTCCTCTTTCACTTTCATCAAGAGACTCTTTAGTTCTTCCACCTTTTCTGCCATAAGGGTGGTGTCATCTGCATATCTGAGGTTATTGATATTTCTCCCAGCAATCTTGATTCCAGCTGGTGCTTCATCCAGCCCAGCATTTCTCATGATGAACTGTACATAGAAGTTAAATAAGCACAATGACAATATACAGCCTTGACGTACTCCATTCCTGATTTGGAACCAGTCTATTGTTCCATGTCCAGTTCTAACTGTTGCTTCCTGACCTGAATACAGATTTCTCAGGAGGCAGATCAGGTGGTCTGGTATTCCCATCTTTTTCAGAATTTTCCACAGTTTGTTGTGATCCACACAGTTAAAGGCTTTGGCATAGTCCATAAAGCAGAAATAGATGTTTTTCTGGGACTCTTGCTTTTTCGATGATCCAGCGGATGTTGGCAATTTGATCTCTGGTTCCTCTGCCTTTTCTAAATCCAACTTGAATATCTGAAAGTTCATGGTTTGCATACTGTTGAAGCCTGGCTTGGAGAATTTTGAGCATTATTTTGGAGCATGTGAGATGAGTGCAGTTGTATGGTGGTTTGAGCATTCTTTGGCATTGCCTTTCTTTGGGATTGGAAAGAAAATAGACCTTTTCCAGTCCTGTGGCCATTGCTGTTTTCCAAACTTGCTGGCATATTGAGTGCAGCACTTTCACAGCATCATCTTTCAGGATTTGAAATAACTCAATTGGAATTCCATCACCTCCACTAGCTGTGTTTGTAGTGATGCTTCCTAAGGTCCACTTGATTTTGCATTCCAGGATGTCTGGCCCTAGGTGAGTGAGCACACCATCATGATTATGTGGGTCATGAAGATTTTTCTGTATAGTTCTTCTGTGTATTCTTGCCACTACCATAGCCTGTAAATAAAAGCACACCTTTTAAAGAAAATGGTCAGTCTAACTACTCTGTGTGCTGCTGCTACTGCTGCTAAGTAGCTTCAGTTGTGTCTGACTCTGTGCGACCCCATAGACGGCAGCCCACCAGGCTCCCCCGTCCCTGGGATTCCCCAGCTAAGAACACTGGAGCGGGTTGCCATTTCCTTCTCCAATGCATGAAAGTGAAAAGTGAAAGTGAAGTCACTCAGTCGTGTCTGACTCTTAGTGACCCCATGGACTGCAGCCCACCAGGCTCCTCCATGCATGGGATTCTCCAGGCAAGAGTACTGGAGTGGAGTGCCATTGCCTTCTCCGAACTACTCTGTGTAATTCTACCCAAATACCAGCATATGGAGCTATTCAGCAACATCCTGATTACTCTTCCCTGAGAAAAGCGCTGTCAGAGAAATGGCAGTTTTTCCAAACTGAAATTTGAGGTTTTAGCTGCTTCAGTCCCCATAGTAAGGGACATCTTTTGTGTTGTCTCTTGTTCATAGTTATAACTGCTTTAGGTGTAGGTCTTACAGAAAGCATGTGCCCCAGAGCAAGTACAGGTATCTGGCTCTTTTTTATTTTTCCCTTTCTTTCAAGTCGCTTGGCTTTTGGGAAAGACCTCTACTCTACATTAGTACCTGTTTCACTAACCAAAAGAAATTCAAAGATTTCTGTTTTATGAATTAAGCTCTTCTCTACTAATATAAGTCTTCTGTAAAAGCAAAGTGGTGTAACGTGGGCTTTTGGAAAGCAGGGGGAATATGCTTTTTTAATGCTGTTTCAGCTCAAAGGTTTCATAGGAATGCTCTGTTGCTGGATAGTGGGGGAAACCTGTGTCTCATTTTCCAAATGCTGTGGAATTGACTACTCAAGGTGCATCTTTCAAGAGCTTAAGAAAATGTCTATTCTAGTTCCAACTTTGTCCTGATTCACTGTCTAGATAGGGTGTTCATTTTAAAATAATGTCTAATTAGGTGATCACTCCTATTGCTTCCACTTTAAAACTTTTAGTTTATGTCACTCTTTTCAAACTCCTCTAGGCAAAGCCAAATGCTAAAAATAGCTAAGAGTAGAAGGCTTGTGTGTACTCAGAGACCATGTGACGGATATGTAAATACATGTTCTCTGAAAATAAAGTGAAAGTTTTATTCTAAATACATTGTTTTTGAACTGTTTGACTTTGGGCAAAATTCTCAGCTTCTCTGACCTTCAGTTTCTTCAACTATAAAATGACAATAAGAAAACCTGTTTTTCAGAATTATTGCAAGTATGACTACTGAGGAAGCTAAAACTACAGTAGTTGTTATCTTGTTTTATAAATACGTGTTCTGTAGAACACTGTATATTAACCCAGGAGCCCCAAACTCACAGTAGAACAACATATTTGAGAAGACAGTGTGTTGGGAACTTTCTGTGAGGAGTCAGACCTGATTTAGATAGGCTTAGAAGAGAAGATTTCTTGTTTTTAAATAGAGTGATCTAATCCAGAAAAAAAAGAGATGCCAGTGGGTAAGACCTGTTTGCTGGGTAGCAGCAGCAGCCGCATGCTGTGGCTATGGCAAAACTACTGAAATTTTCACAGCCAGCGGGCAAACCAATTGTCTAGGTTGGTCAAGAACTCAGAACATGAGCCAAAGAACATGAACGTCACCAAAAGAAATGTCGATTCATGCACTTAATTTGTAGGAATGCCATTGGCATCTGGGAAGCCCACATGAATCTCTACAGACACATTTTTATTAAAAAAAAAAAAAACAGAAAGAAGGAAAACAGTGCTTCTAACCTGAGTTGAGGAGAAAACAAACATAAAATTTAAAAAATTAGTGGTAAGAAACCTCAGATCCTGACATCCTGGGGCTGTGTATGTACTACCTGATTATGAGTCCTGGGACCCCCTCATTGTAAAACAGCACCATACAACCATTGACATTCAGAGTGATGAGTGATGAGCCCGGTTTATGTATGTGGAATGTACTTTGAAAACATTACCATATAAAAGAATCACGGGTGGTAAGCTTCATTTATTTAGTATTTCAGTTTAATTTTCTGATTCTGAATTTTCCATGGTTTCTTAAATCATGCTTTCAGAAAGTTTTAAATCATATAAGACTTAAAACCTGATTCCTTCATTCATGTTTACAGTGATCTAATGTTTCCTGATTTTATTCTGTGTGTGAGACAGTGATCAGAACATATTGAGAGGTCTGACCTCTTGCTGTTTTTAATAATCCTTTACCTTGAGAAAGTTAAGTGAAGTGACAGTTGCTTAGTTGTATCTGACTCTTTGTGATCCCATACAGTCCATGGAATTCTCCAGGTTTGAATACTGGAGTGGGTAGGTAGCTTAGCTGGTAAAGAATCTTTTGCAATGCTGGAGACCCTGTTTTGATTTCTGCATGGGGAATATCTGCTGGAGAAGGGATAGGCTACCTACACCAGTATTCTTGGGCTTCCATGGCGGTTCAGCTGGTAAAGAATCCACCTGCAATGCAGAAGACCTGGGTTTGATCCCTGGGTTGGAAAGATCTCCTGGAGAAGAGAAAGGCTTTGGACTGTATAGCCCATTGGGTCACAAAGAGTCAGACATGACTGAGTGGTTTTCACTTTTGCTTTTACTGTGAGAAAAAGACAAGAGTGCGGCTACAGTTTATGTAAGACTCTGAAGTATTTTTCTACGCTTTGGGACAACTACTTAGAGCAAGCTGAAAGAGCACAAATTAGCTAAAAAATCCCATTACCCCTTACCTTCTCGTTCATGATTGATACAACAAATGAGAAAATGTAAATATAACACATTGTAAATCTATGACTTACAAAAAATAAAAAAAGAGGTGAGGGAAATATTTACCCAATGAAAAAATGTAAATATGCATATTTAAGTGGGTATTATTGATATATGATAAATAATTTTTAATAGAAGTACATGAGAATATGAATCCTTTTTTATTAATCTAAATTTATCATTTCAAACATTTGTATGCCTTTCTGGGGCAGGTTTAATTACAGTATGTAAGGCCAAATTTATTCCACTGAAAACAAGAGAAGTTCTATTCAGCTGACGTGTGAAAAATATAAATCCGAATTCAGTCCAAGACATCTTTTCCTTACTTGTTTCGGTACTCAATGGTGGACTCCTACATTTGTGGAAAGTTTGAAAACAGACTCAAGTACGCTTGCCCATCAGTGCCCGACATATTCCTCAGCCCTGGTCCTATTTCTTTGAGGACTTTCATTTCCCTCAAAATGCTGTTGTGGTTAGAGTAGAGTTGAATTCCTTAAGTCTTGAAATAGACATCGTTTTAAATGATCCAAAAGTAAAGAGGAATTGTGTCATTAAGTCATTTGGGGACCATGGAATCGACATCAGTAGGAAACAGATATGTGAAAAATTGTGAAAATGCTGAGCTCACTCAGTGAGCACATTCACCACATCCTGTGACTGGACCCTTCAGTGCTATTTGCACAGAATCCAAGAAGCAGCGATCTTATCTTGAGATGTGTATGAGAAACTGGCCGTTACATTCACACTCCAATCTCATATTATGCAGGCAAATGTATTGGTTACGTGACTTGCGCTGGTTGTTTTACATATCTATCCCATGAATGGCCTCAACAATCTTCTGAGTAAATATTGCATTCATCTTTTTTAATAAGTGATAAAACTATGACTCAAATAATTAAGTTCCTTTTGAAAGTCACTGAGTAGGTAAAAGACAAAAGTGGGATCTAAATTTTTTGAATGATTTTGGGGTCCGCAAGTACTGTCTGACACCTTATAATGCCAAGGTGCTTCTTAAATTGACCTTGAAGATAACAAAACCTCATTGTAGTTAAGTAGGACCTTCTGTGCCCAGTGTCAGCCCCAGGGAAAGCTAATTAGATACAGTAAGTTCCTATATATGAACCCTCAGTTGCGAACTTTCAAAGATGCGAACATGTATTCCATCAGTGTCAGGTCATGAGTGAAATTGGAGCTTGCTCTCATCTCCTATTGCTGACAATCCTTCAGCTCTACTGTCTCCCACCTCTTCTCCTTTCTCTAGTCAGTAACTCTTCTTGCCTCTTCACTGGAGGCCAGCCCCTGTATGCCAGCTGTTGTACTGTACTGTAAGATTAAAAGTGTGTTTTTTTGTGTTTGTTTTTAATACAGTATTATTTGTGTGAAAAGTAGTATACATCTATTAAAGAACAGTAGGTATAGCTGATTGTGTTAGCTGGGTACCTAGGCTAAGTTTCTTGGACTGAGGAACCAATTAGACTTACAAATGTGCTCTTGGAATGGAACTTGTTTGTATGTAGGGGACTTTTAAAAAAAATATGCTTTATTTTTTAGTGCAGCTTTAGGGTTTTTGCTTCCCTGGTGGCTCAGAGGATGAAGCATCTGCCTGCAATGTGGGAGACCTGGGTTTGATCCTTGGGTCGGGAAGATCTGCTGGAGAAGGAAATGGCAACCCACTCCAGGATTCTTGCCTGGAGAATCCCATGGACAGAGAAGCCTGGTGGGCTATAGTCCATGGGGTCACAAAGAATCAGACACCATTGAGTGACTTCAGTTACTTTACTTACTTACTTAGGGTCACAGAAAAACGGGATGGAAGACAGATTTCCCAAGGCCCTCTGTCTTCATTCATGCATAACCTTCCCCATTATCAACCTCCCTCACGAGGGTGTACAGTTGTTTCAATGGATAAACCTACATATCACTTCATGGCAAACAGATGGGGGAAATAATGGAAACAGTGAGAGACTTTATTTTCTTGGGCTCCAAAGTCACTGCGGATGGTGACTGCAGCCATGAAATTAAAAGATGCTTGCTCCTTGGAAGAAAAGCTATGACCAACCTAGACAGCATATTAAAAAGCAGAGACATTACTTTGCCAACAAAGGTCCGTCTAGTCAAAGTTATGGTTTCTCCAGTAGTCACGTATGGATGTGAGAGTTGGACTATAAAGAAAGCTGCTGCTGCTAAGTCTCTTCAGTAATGTCCAACTCTGTGAGACCCCATAGACAGCAGCCCACCAGGCTCCCCACCCTGGGATTCTCCAGGCAAGAACACTGGAGTGGGTTGCCATTTCCTTCTCCATAAAGAAAGCTGAGAGTCGAAAAATTGATGCTTTTGAACTGTGGCGTTGGAGAAGACTCTTGAGAGTCCCTTGGACTGCAAGGAAATCCAACCAATCCATCCTAAAGGAGATCAGTCCTGGGTGTTCATTGGAAGGACTGATGTTGAAGCTGAAACTCCAGGAATAACATATCACAATACTTGTCTCAAATTTTCTTATATTATCATTTTAGAACTCTTTTTTAAAAGAATATTTAAATTACATATTGAATCTCTTTGATTTTGGCTAAAGTTTTATTATTATCTACACCTTAAAGTTTACTCTCAAAGTTTTGGAACTTTTCTTGTGAGTATCACATTGAGAGCAGAAGACCCAGCTCTTCATGACTTAGAAATATCTCCTGTGTATTTTAATCATTTACCATGTTATTTATTTGTTCCCTCTGGTAGGATATAAACTCCTTGAGGTAAGGGATGCTTATTTCTTCCATTCATCACACTAGGCTCTGATCCTAGAAACAGTAGCTGATATATACCTTCTCAATGACTGTTGTGAGGCAATGACTATTTAGCAAAGATTGTATTGTTGAATGAATGAATTCCCCTTGCTTCCTTCAGTATGACACAGAAACTGATATTTCCCGATATGTTGTCAAAATGGCTTTAATCTTCTGTCAGTACTTTAGTTTGTCAATTATCTTTTTCAGATGAGCTTACCTTGGTACCACAGTCATCCCCCTTTCGTGGGGTTTCACTTTCCATGGTTTCAGTTATCTGCAGTCAACTACAGGCCAAAAATATGAACTAGAAAATTCCAGAAATAAATAATCCTTAAGTTTTAAATTCAGAATTGCCGTTCTGAGTAGCACGATGCAATCTCGAGCTTGGCCCCTCCATCCAGTCTGAGATGACCTCTTGTTCAGCGTATCTCCCGTTAGTTACTTAACACCTGCTTGGCACCTGCCTCAGTTATCAGATTGTGTATCGCAGTACCACAGTGCTTGTGTTTAGATCACCCTTATTTTTTTTTTTTTAATCAACTTTTTTATCAAATATTTATTGACTCTTTCTACTACAGATAAAAGTAGTGAACAAAAAAAGACTATATTCTTAGCAACCTTAAAATCGTGGGCTTATTCCATTTAGTAATGTACTTCTCCATTTTTTAGAGCAAACCTAGATTCTTCTTAAGGTGTATTCTTTAAACCACTAAGAAAAACCAAGGAAATATAAAGTAAGAGAAGTGCAGTTTATTAATTTATTGGCCAGATACTTTACAGGACTTTATATATGCTGTTTATACCTTACTAAAAACTTAAGGAATTTGAGGGCTTATTAGTTAGTGGGTCTGTTTTATGTTTAAAGAAGTCCTGAACGCATTCATTTTTTTTTTTCAATGCCATTCTCCCAAATCATCCCACCCTCTCCCTCTCCCACAGAGTCCAAAAGACTGTTCTATACATCAGTATCTCTTTTGCTGTCTTGTATACAGGGTTATTGTTACCATCTTTCTAAATTCCATATATGTGCGTTAGTATACTGTATTGGTGTTTTTCTTTCTGGCTTACTTCACTCTGTATAATAGGCTCCAGTTTCATCCACCTCATTAGAACTGATTCAAATGTATTCTTTCTAATGGCTGAGTAATACTCCATTGTGTATATGTACCACTGCTTTCTTATCCATTCATCTGCTGATGGACATCTAGGTTGCTTCCATGTCCTGCCTATTATAAACAATGCTGCGATGAAATAATGGCCCCAGAGCACAAAAGTAGTGATGGAGGCAATTTGGAAATGTCAAAGAAAAGTCAGAAACTGCTTCATTGAAGTGAAAAGGTGAAAATTCTCAATAAGGAAAGAAAAAAAAATGATATGTTGAAGTTGCTAGGATTTGCTGTAAGGAAGAATATTCTGTGAAGTTGTGAGGAAGGGAAAATAAATTTGTGCTAGTTTTTCTGTCACATTTCAAACGGAGAAAGTTACAGCCATTGTGTATCAGTGCTTAAAGATGAAAAAGACATTACATTTGCAGAGATCACATTCACATAACTTTTATTACACTATATTGTTATAAGTGTTCTATTTTATTAGTAACAGTTAACCTCTTACTGTACCCAATTTATAAATCTTTATCATAAGTATGTACATATAGAAAAAGTCATGTATGTGTCAGGTTCAGTTCTATCTGTGGTTTCAGGAATCCACAGCGGGTCTTGGGACATATCCCCCATGGATAAGGAGGCACCATTGTAACACTTAAGCACATAGAACTAGCACAAACGTGGTATTTACTTATGGTGTAATTTACATAATTTACATACAATTTACATAAGTTACTTATGAAGCCTCCATGTTAAGCATATATGTTCTATTTATATTGGGTTGGCTGAAAAGATCATTTGGTTTTTTTCCTTGCCATCTTACAAAAATATTTAACATTCTAAAATATTTAAAAATCCTTTCAGCTATTAGCAGGAATTTGACCACAAAATGGACTGGGAGCACACAGTGGATAGAATTAGCTAAGTAGATTTTGCCATCACTGTTGCAATAGCTTCACGGATTGTTTTTGGCTTAAAAGTTTGGGGCATTATGACTATTTACATTATTAACTGTTTAACTTGCAGAGTATTTAGGGTCTTCGCCTATCAATAGAGAAAGAATAATAACCAAAGCTACAAATCATCTGATCCCAAGAATACACCACTTGCTATTTGCCCTTCCGCTTGCTTTATTTACTCCTTGATATTAGAGAATAGCTTGCATAATTTATTATTTCTGGTATGTGTTTAATAACTGGCTATGCCTCCTAAGGGCATTTGAATCATGAGTCTGGAGATAGCAGTAGGATATATGATTCTTTACTTGAAAATGCTGCCCCATTTCATTTTGAGTCTTCAAATGCTCTCTGCTGAAAAACATATCTGTAGAATAAAATTTGTTCTTCTAGAGGTTAAAGGAGAAAAAAAAACGTGACAAGCTTTCATGCAAAAGGTAAAATTCATGAATTGAACTGAACTAAAAGAGCCTGTAACTTCTGTGCACTAATATTACAGAAAGTACTATGTAACTTGTCAATCAATCACTGGACTTTTGCTTAAAATATTTGCATTTTGGTACCTAAACTGTAGTCATCCTATTAAGTGAGTACTGTTTGAATTCATATTAGCTGTTTTTAGTTACTAGCTATTTGCTGAAAACTTGAAAATCCATTTTTTTCGGCCAGCTCTTTTACTTTCAAAAATCTTTGTTTTGAAATGAGGAAAATTTCTGAATAATAAATGTATTACTTTAATTCTTGATTTATATCAATCAAAATCAAAAATTAATAAATTTTGTACCACTACTTTGAATATAATTAGGTTTGGGGACAAAACAAGCTAAAAATGAAATAATTTGCTTTACCCTGTCCTTTCTACCCTTCCCTCTAAAAGAAGATTGGAACTTGAGAGAAGTGAAAAAACCTTATGACTTAACTTTAAAAAAAATCCCTACGCTTGGATATGTCAAGTATTTCTTTTTTCAACCCAGCCTTATAATACCTAAATGCTAAGCTTCTCTTGAAGACCTATGAAATTTTTTTTTCAATTAAAGCAATTTTTCTTTAATATGAAGGAGAGTAAAGTATTCACACTTATCTAGAATCCAATTTCAGAGATCTATTTAAGCTTATGAACTTCCAGGTGATACAATTATGCTTTCCTTCTCTCCCACTAAACTCCAGTTGCATTTTATATAAATCTGCTTATATTTTAAGAGCAGTTTTAGGTTTACACAAAATTGAAAGGAAAATAAGTTTTATTATAAGCCCCTATCCCCATACATGTATAGCCTCCTCTGTTTTCAACATCACTCAGTAGAATAGAATGTTTCATACCAAGGATGAACCTATATTGACACATAAGTCTTCCTAAGTCCATAGTTTATCTTGGGGCACACATTTGGTGGTGTATATTCTATAGGTTTGGACAAATATACAGTGACATATATCCATTGTTATATATCACACAGGATAGTTTCACTGTCCTAAAAATTCTCTTTGTTCTGCCTGTTCATCTCCCTCTACTCCAATTCCTGGCAACCACTGATGTTTTATTGTCTTCATAGTTTTCTCTTTTTAAGAATGTCATAAATTTGGAATCTTACAGTATTTAGATTTTTCAGATTGGCCTTTTTCACTTAGCAGTGTGCACTTAAGTTTCCTCTGTGTCTTTTCATGGCTTGAAAGCTGCTTAATTTTTTAATGACTCAAAACTTTCTGTATTTTAAAAATATTGCTAAAATACTCCTCCAGAGGGCAGTATGGTCATATCAGTGAATATAGCAGAGTGGTACTTTGCAGAAAATAGGACAGATGAAATCAAAAGTAATTAAATAACAAGAGGGTGCTGGCTGCATCTTTTTCTAATTTCTTTTTCCTTTTCTATCATTCTCAAGAAGTTGCACACAGAGGATCCCACAAGGGGGTTATACAGAAATGAGAAGAGGCATTTTGTTAGGACAGAAGTGAAGGAAAGCTATAAAATGAAAAACAAAGTTTTAAAGGAAATGTATTGTCCAAATGTCTGTAAATTTTTCACTTTCGTGGCTTTACTCTCTGGGAAAGCACCTGCTCTTTCTTAAAGATTCCTATGTTAGATGTCAGTTTCTCCCAGAAGCTTCTTAATTGACTACCAACCTCTGGAACAATGGCCTTCTTATTCACTCCCAGAACAGCCTGTGTTGCTCAAACCCTATTATGTCTCACACTAAATTATTATTTTCTACTGGTTCTACTGTTCTCAACCCACATACTACACTATAAACTCCATGAGTGTCTTTATCAGCTTTTTATGTTCATGACCTAATAAAGCATTAACAAATAATGACTTTTAAATAAGTATTTTTGAAGGAAGAGTTAACTAATACATGGATTTAATTATACACACACCATTAAATTAATTAAATAAGACTTAGGTGGCTCTCATGACATGACAATCTCAAAAGCAAACCAAAATTCCTCAGGGTTACAAGATCAAAACTTTAAGGGCAACAAATCACAGACAGCTAACTAGACTTTAAACTGCCAATCAAATAACTTCCTTTCTTTTCTTCTTCATTTTCTTTATAGAAGTTTTTCTTCCTGCCTCCAACAGGAGTCCTTCTAACCACCTCTGGTTTAGTGCTATCTGATTGGAATGGTTAAGTGCTCAAATAAACCCTTAAAATTTTTAATACACCTCACTTATCTTTTAACAACACACATCTGTGTTCTTTTGGCAATTATAAGCTATTTAGGAAGAGTTTCAGGTATCAAAAGCTAAAATTTCTGGATAAAGTGCCTTAAGAAGGTATTTCAATGCATCACTAAGCCACCAGAAAAGGAGGATTCCAGAAGTTTAGAAAGGAAGAGAACACACAAATCCCAAGAGGAAAGGGATGGCTAAAGTTACTGCTCTACAAGTAGCACCTGGAGATTTCTGCCCAGAGCTTGGACTTAATGAAACCTTGCCCCAGTTGGAGAAAAGATAAGATTTTGCACTTGTATTAATGACTTGGGAATTGAGCTCTGACTCTCTTGCATAAAACAAAACACCCTCAATGGAAATCAGGTGGAAAACATGACGTGAAGACAGTGGAACTACTTGTTTATTTTATTTTGGCTCTGGGTGAAAAAGAAATAAAATTTATACATATATATATAAATTTATAATGTGAAAGTTTTCATGAGTTGGTTTACAGGGGTAACTGGCAAAACTAAATGTCAATTCTTTCTGTAAAAAGGCATCTTGAACCCAAGTAGAAAAAGTAACCTGTAAAATAAGCCAATAAAATGTGTTCCAAGGAGCATGATTTCATGATTTACAAAAAGGAATCATTTCACAAAAAATGATAGTTATGTAAGTTTAAATTAACAATATAGAACATGAAAGAGTAATTTTTATTTAAAGGAACCAAATTGTATATTGAAAATATAATACATAAATAAAAGGCTGTCAAAAATAAACAGCTTTGATAAAAAGATTATCTGAAGAGGAAAATAATTAGTGATTGCTATCAGAGACTCAATGAATGAGTTGCCAGCACATTAATCTGAGATAAAGAATTCATGCACTAAAGATAACCCTAAACTCAGGATTCAAGGCAATGGCATAAGAAATGAAAATTATGAAAAGATAAAATTAGAAGAAATAAAAAGTTCTAACATACCCTTAATGAGATATTCAGAAAGGGGAAAAGATATGTCCAAGAAGCACTGTGTGAAGATCAAAGCAAAATCAGACTCCTCAGCTCTAAGAGAAGCTAAGAAATGGAGTATAGAAATAAAAGGAAATCCACCCTAGGCACGTCATGTTCCCACTGTAAAGCAGCAAAGGCAAAAAGAAGATCTTAAAAGTAACCAAGGTTGGATGCATGGATGGAAATGGTGAGAGGGTACGCTACCTACAAAAGAACGATAACTTCCATGTGGCTGATTTCTCAACAGCGACAGTAGAAGCTGGTGGATTGTGTATTAGTATTTTCAAAATGCTTAGAAAAAATAACTATCCACCTACATTTTTATAAACTGTATGACAATCATTCAAAAAAAGGAATGAGATAAAGCTATTTCCAGGCCAAAGACAAAAAGTAATATTGTGGGGTGATGTTCAGTTCTGCCTAAAATGGTCAGCTAATTCCTCTGGTTGCCCTTGCTACCCATAAGTTCTAAAGGAACTAGAGAGGAAAAGTGAAAAAAAAATAGAAGAAACCCTTCCAGTGACAGCTGGGCACAGGAGGTTCTTCGGAGCTAATGTGTGTGCAGAGGAGTAGATTTGACCTAGGACTGGAGGCAATCTGTCAGTGTTGTAAAAATGTATACTTTTTTCTTTTAATAGGAAAGGAAAGAAATTGTTGGAAAGCTGCTCTTGCTATTACCTTGGGAAACAGTGCGTGACCTACACCTGCCTGACTCAGATCTCTGATCCAGGTCCCCTAAAGGACAGAATTCAGTTCAGTTCAGTTTAGTTGCTCAATTGTGGCCTACTCTTTGCGACCCCATGGACTGCAGCATGCCAGGCCTTCCTGTCCATCACCAACTCCTGGAGTTTACTCAGACTCATGTCCACCATTGAGTCAGTGATGCTTTCCAACCATCTCATCCTCTGTCCTCCCCTTCTCCTCCAGCTTTCAATCTTTCCCAGCATCAGGGTCTTTTCCAATGAGTCAGTTCTTTGCATCAGGTGGCCAAAGTATTGGACCTTCAGCTTCAGCATCAGTCCTTCCAGTGAATATTCAGGACTGATTTCCTTTAGGGTTGATTGATCTCCTTGCAGTCCTAGGGACTCTCAAGAGTCTTCTCCAACACCACAGTTCAAAAGCATCCATTCTTTGGCGCTCAGCTTTCTTTATAGTCCAACTCTCACATCCATACATGCCTATTGGAAAAACCATAGCTTTGACTAGACGGACCTTTGTTGGCAAAGTAATGTCTCTGCTTTTCAGTATGCCATCTAGGTTGGTCATAGCTTTTCTTCCAAGGAGTAAGCATCTTTTAATTTCATGGCTGCAGTCACCATCTGCTGTGATTTTGGAGCCCAAATAAAAAAAAAGAAAATAAAGTCTCTCACTGTTTCCATTGTTTCCCCCCATCTATTTGCCATGAAGTGATGGGACCAGATGCCGTGATCTTAGTTTTCTGAATGTTGAGCTTTAAGCCAACTTTTCTACTCTCCTCTTTCACTTTCATCACAAGGCTCTTTAGTTCTTCTTTGCTTTCTGCCATATGGGTGTTGTCATCTGCGTATCTGAGGTTATTGATATTTCTCCCAGCAATTTTGATTCCAGCTTGTGCTTCATCCAGCCTGGCATACTTAGGATTATTTTCATTGGTAGGCACAAGTGATATTGGGCCATAGTTCCTAAGTGTCTAACATGATCACACTTTGGAATTAATTACTGTTGCATTCATTTTACAAAAAGATTCTGAAAGTTTCTCTCTCTCTTTTTTTGACTATTCTTTGAAGCAAACTAAATAATCCTGAAATTTATTAGCTCTTCAAAGATTTGGTAAACTTTCTTTGTGAAACCATCTGAGCCTTGTGATTTTTAGTAATATACTCCTTGATGAATTGGTCACCTATGAGAATCAGTCTATTTAAATCCTCTAATGCTTTAAGAGTCACTTTTTGTAAATATAAAATTTCCTGGAAAATTATATATCTATTCTTATTTTCACATTTGTTTTGAATTGAATTATGTAAAGTAGTTTCTTATGGTTTATTAAAATTTGAAGTATTATTCATTTCCTTTTTGAGGTCAAAAAACTGAAGCTGAAACATTTAGTTCCCAGCTGTACACTTAGGAGAAAACAAAGCCTGTCTTTAAAAATCAGGCTTTCTGACTCATTTTTGCATCTGTTCTCCTAAATCTCATTGCACATCCACCCAGTTTCCAAGCAGCTGGTCTTGACAGGACACTAAAATGTTAAGTTGTTGTCAGAGGGTGATAGAGTCTCCTTAAAATAATGCTACTTTTGCTATGATAGTGTTATGAGTTCTGTCAAATTTCCTCACTGAAGATAAATCCTGGCCATCCTTTACTGAAATTAAGCAGCCTGAATATAGCTAAGGGGACACTAATCAAAATGACATCCTGTCATATATTGGGCTAAGGAAATGGACTTCTTCTTTAAATTAAAAAAAAATCAAATTAGGCTCTCTTGCTGTGTTGCAAACTTTGCAAAAGAGTGTCTGCAGGTACAGAATACAACTCAGTACAAATTTACTTGATGAAAAGTATCTCACAGAAATATTTTCAACTTATATTATTCCTCATACAGAGTGGAAGTGTTTATTGCAATTAAAGTCCAATTAAAATAATACAAATAAGTAATATATATTTTAGAGGAGGTGTACTTGGAAACAAGGTTTATAGAATGGACTTTGATATATCAATTCATTTAAGTTTTTAGATTGACATAAAAATTGATTCTGGGTGAAAATATAATTGAACATCTCTTGCAAATGTAATGAAATGACCAATTGTGCCACGCTATCAGTGCCAGACAATTTCTATCCTGCATCCAGGAGCTCCAAGCACAGCGTGGAGTACAGTGCTCTATCCGCCTTGTGAGCCTGAACTTGCCAAGAGCCGGAGCAGCATTTGCCATGGACTAAACCCATGGGGCCGAGGACAGCAATTCCACGTTGTTTTCCAGCTTCACTCTAGGCTATGCTCCTGCTTGTTCCCTAAGCTTCAGTCACTCTGCCTGGCTTTTCAATTCTAGGAACATACATATTTTACTTGTTACAGGTTGGACCTCATCTTTACTTTTCCCCACCCCACCCCTGGCATAATCTTTTCAAAGGTCTCCATAAGGCTAACTCTGTCACTATTCAGCATTCAGTTCAAATGTCACTTTCACAGAGATGTCTTCTCTGACCACATCTATTATTGCCCTGAATACAGGTTAAATAGCAATGACTCACAAAGGACATTGTATCAATACTTCTGCTGCTAAGTCACTTCAGTCGTGTCCGACTCTGTGCGACCCCACAGATGGCAGCCCATGAGGCTCCCCTGTCCCTGGGATTCTCCAGGCAAGAACACTGGAGTGGGTTGCCATTTCCTTCTCCAATGCATGAAAGTGAAAAGTGAAAGTGAAGTCTCTCAGTCGTGTCTGACTCTAGCGACCCTATGGACTGCAGCCTACCAGGCTCCTCCATCCATGGGATTTTCCAGGCAAGAGTACTGGAGTGGGGTGCCATCAATACTTTTAGGGTGTGTTTAAATTCAAGGTACATTGAGTTTTGAATATGAAATAGTATGAAAATCCTTGGTTTTGTAATGTGCCTGGAATGAGAAAGATTTCCAACTGAGAATCTGTTTTAGCCTTTATAAGACGGACTAGGTTCTTTTACAAAAAACAATGTCATAAAAACTTGCCATATTCAAGCATGAATTTAAAAGGCTTATATAAAACAGATAAAAATATGTTTAGAAAAAACTTAATATTTTCATGTTTATTACAAGTATCTATACACTGATGCTACATTATATTCATGCATTTTAGACTTGCATTGAAAATGCACTTAGCTGATTTAAAGGAATTTCAGTGGGGACTTCAAAGGGATCTTATTCATGCAAATATGATCCAAGATGGTACAAGATTGTATCACATCTACATGTAGTATTAGCTGTTTTACTAAAATATAAACTACATTTTAGATACCATTTCTTTTTTATCAGTTAATAATTCTACCACCACAAAAATTGTTATGAGGTTACAAAAAAGTATAATAGGATCCTCATTCATACTATTAGTGTAGTCTTCTAATAGAAAGATGAAGTACATACAGGAGAGAATTGGTGACCAAGATAGCCTTATGTACTGAAACAAATCATAAATATACTAAATAATAAATACTAAATGATGTTAGAGAAGAGGCTGTAATGTGAAAAGTTTCTATGTAAAAGATTAATTCTTGGGGCCCACGGGACAGTAACATGAACTAAACTTTTCAGAGAATATTCATTGGATTATTGGAACTTCTCTATGTTGAAGGAAGATGAGACATGGATAAGATGAAAAAGGAAGAAGACTGTTTCCTAGACCTTTTAGGGTTTATACTTTTTTGTGTGCCTATATTCACAAAGTTGAATATTAATATATTCCAAAATAGATTTAAGTACATTTCATTTATGTTTTATATTGTTTCAATTGTATGTTGACTATACATTATGTCCACACAAGGACATAAGAACTCATGTATAGACTTGACTCTTTTTATAGTTGTAAGAACAATTAATTGCTCAATTTGGGAGGCAATGGGCTTCCCAGGTGGCACTAGTTGTAAAGAACCCACCTGCTAATACAGGAGACATAAGAGACCATCCAGGGGGTTCAATTCCTGGGTCGGGAAGATCCCCTGGAGGAGGGCATGGCAACCCACTCTAGTCTTCTTGCCTGGAAAATCCCATGGACAGAGGAGTCTGGTGGGCTACAGTTCATAGGGTTGCAGAGTCAGACATGACTGAAGCTACTTAGCACACACAATGGAGGCAGCACAAAATTCACCTCATTCAAATTGTCATCAAATCTCTTGTACAAGTCACTAGGTTCTCATCTGAGTTCTGCTTGCCCATGAAGCTAAGTGCTTGTAGCAGCTAATTTCATGTTTCCAGATGCTATTTTTTTAATGTCTCTGTTTGGACCCATGCTTATATTCTTGTGGTTGGCAGAAGTATGATAGCTGAACAGATAGAATTTTAATATATATATATAGCAAAAAAAAAAAAAGTGTTAATTAACTAGTGTTCTAACTAAAATCTCTAGATTTTGTCATCCTATAAATATTCCAGCAGTGAAGTTCAAGGATCACAATTTATTTGTGACTTTGTAAGATCAGCTTAAAGAAATTACTAAAACACCAAACAAATAAGTGCAGATTCAAGGTCACAGAACAGGTGATGACAAAATCTTTTGATATTGTTAACATTTTTTTAACCTTTAAAAAATTTTTATCTGGACAATTTTAGCCATAAACAAAGCAGAGAAAAGAGCCCCATGAGCCCTACAGCAAGTGACCTCAACTTGCTCTCCTCCATTCTGGTTTCAGCCACACACTCACTCCTCCAGCACGCCACCTCCTCATGGGATTATTTGAAAGCAAGTTCCATATTTCATTTATCTATAAATAGCATAAGATGTGGCTCTTTAAAATATCCTGAAGAAACTCCCACAACTGCAAAAAATTAACAAATCTTTAAACGTCTAACAGGTAGTCAAATTTAAACTCAGCCCATGTCCTCAGCATGTATGTCAGAACTTCATTCCCTATTGTGGTTGAATATACCATCATGTGCATTGGTATATGGCACAGCACATTTGGTTCATTCATTCATCTGTTGATGGACACTTGGGATGTTTCCAGCCTTTGATATTGTGAATAATGTTATTAAAATAGTGGTACAAGTATCTCTTTGAATTCTTGTTTTCACAATTGGGGGTATATACCTGAGAGAAAAATCGCTGGATCATATGGTGAATTCTACGCTTAACTTCTTCAGAAACTGCCAAACTGTTTTCTACAGCAGCCGCACTATCCCATTCCCAAGAGCAGCATTTGAGGGTTCTAATTTATGCACATCCTCACCATTTCTTATTTTCCATTTTTTGATATTAGCCATCCTAGTGGGTGTGAAGTGGTATCTCATTGTGATTTTGATTTGCATTTCCCTACACCATTATGGCAGAAAGCAAAGACAAGCTAAAGAGCTTCTTGATGAAAGTGAAAAAGGAGAGTGAAAAAGTTTGCTTAAAAAACAACATTCAGCAGTGTAAGAGGGTTCCCTTTTCTCCACACCCTCTCCAGCATTTATTGCTTGTAGACTTTTGGATTGCAGCCATTCTGACTGGCATGAAATGGTACCTCATAGTGGTTTTGATTTGCATTTCTCTGATAATGAGTGATGTTGAGCATCTTTTCATGTGTTTGTTAGCCATCTGTATGTCTTTTTTGGAGAAATGTCTATTTCTTTGGCCCATTTTTTGATTGGGTCACTTATTTTTCTGAAATTGAGCTGTAGGAATTTCTTGTATATTTTTGAGATTAGTTGTTTGTCTGTTGCTTCATTTGCTATTATTTTCTCCCATTCTGAAGGCTGTCTTTTCACCTTGCTTATAGTTTCCTTTGTTGTGCAGAAGCTTTTAAGTTTAATTAGGTCCCATTTGTTTATTTTTGCGTTTATTTCCAATATTCTGGGAGGTGGGTCATAGAGGATCCTGCTGTGATGTATGTCAGAGAGTGTTTTGCCTATGTTCTCCTCTAGGAGTTTTATAGTTTCTGGTCTTACATTTAGATCTTTAATCCATTTTGAGTTTATTTTTGTGTATGGTGTTAGAAAGTGGTCTAGTTTCATTCTTTTACAAGTGGTTGACCAGTTTTCCCAGCACCACTTGTTAAAGAGATTGTCTTTAATCCATTGTATATTCCTCTTACACTGTTGGTGGGAATGCAAACTAGTACAGCCACTATGGAGAACAGTGTGGAGATTCCTTAAAAAACTGGAAATAGAACTGCCTTATGATCCAGCAATCCCATTGCTGGGCATACACACTGAGGAAACCAGAATTGAGAGAGACACATGTACCCCAGTGTTTATCCCAGCACTGTTTATAATAGCCAAGACATGGAAGCAACCTAGATGTCCATCAGCAGATGAATGGATAAGAAAGCTGTGGTACATATACACAGTGGAGTATTACTCAGCCATTAAAAATAATACATTTGAATCAGTTCTAATGAGGTAGAAGAAACTGGAGCCTATTATACAGAGTGAAGTAAGCCAGAAAGAAAAACACCAATACAGTATACTAATGCATATATATGGAGTTTAGAAAGATGGTAACAATAACCCTGTATACGAGACAGCAAAAGAGACACTGACGTATAGAACAGTCTTTTGGACTCTGTGGGAGAGGAAGAGGGTGGGATGATTTGGGAGAATGGCATTGAAATATGTATAATATCATATATGAAACGAGTCGCCAGTCCAGGTTTGATGCACGATGCTGGATGCTTGGGGCTGGTGCACTGGGACAACCCAGAGGGATGGTGTAGGGAGGGAGGAGGGAGGAGGGTTCAGGATAGGGAACACATGTACCTGTGGCAGATTCATTTTGATATATGGCAAAACCAATACAATATTGTAAAGTTAAATAAAATAAAATAAAAAAAAATTACACCTAACCAAGTCTAAATACTCTAAAAAAAAAAAAAATCAGAAAACTAAGATCATGACATCTGGTCCCATCACTTCATGGCAAATAGATGGGGAAACAGTGGAAACAGTGACAAACTTTATTTTGGGGGGCTCCAAAATCACTGCAGATGGTGATTGCAGCCATGAAATTAAAAGACACTTGCTCCTTGGAAGAAAAGCTATGACCAACCTAGACAGCATATTAAAAAGCAGAGACATTACTTTGCCAACAAAGGTCCATCTAGTCAAAGCTATGGTTTTTTCAGTAGTCATGTAAGGATGTGAGTGTTGGACTATAAAGAAAGCTGAGGACCAAAGAATTGCTGGTTTTGAACTGTGTTGTTGGAAAAGACCCTTGAGAGTTCCTTGGCCTGCAAAGAGATCCAACCAGTCCATCCTAAAGGAGATAAGTCCTGAACGTTCATTGGAAAGACTGATGCTGAAGCTGAAACTCCAATACTTTGGCCACCTGATGCGAAGAGTTGACTCATTGGAAAAGACCCTGATGCTGGGAGGGATTGGGGGCAGGAGGAGAAGGGGACGACAGAGACTGAGATGGCTGGATGACATCACTGACTCAGTGGGCATGAGATTGAGTAAATTCCGGGAGTTGGTGGTGATGGACAGGGAGGCCTGGCGTGCTGCAGTCTGTGGGGTTGCAAAGAGTCGGACACAACTGAGCGACTGAACTGAACTAAGGATATTGAACATCATTTCATGTGCTGATTAACCATTTGTATGTCATCTTGAAGAAATGTCTATTCAAATCTTTTGCCACCCCCCCCTTTTTTTTGGTTCTGAATGTTTTTTACTTTATTTATTTGTTTATTTTAGTGGAATACAGTTTATTACACCAGTGGGCCCAAGGCAGAGTCTCCTCTTAGCCAAGGACCCTGAATTTTTTAAAATTATTCAAGTACTTTAAATTGTCTGTCTGTATTGAAGTGGTTTTTTTATTCCAATAGTCCACAAAATAGAGACTGTGTGTCCATTGTCCATTTCCTTTATCTCACTTCTAAAGGATATGTTGATGTACACTATATAATTTTTAGATTAAGACTAAACTATTAAAAACACTAAAGTGCATTTAAAAAATAGTGTGCAGTTAGAAATAAAGCTTTTTCTTGTATGAAAATGAGATTTAGATCAAAACTTGCAATAATATGTATGTTCCTTTACTTTTGCACTAAGTGATTTCACATTTATTTAATATTGCAAATGAAATTCCCAAATGAACAGTTATTTGGAGGAGGTTTCTCTCTGGAAATGGAGCTATACTGGTAGTATTTTTGATAACTTGAAAATATAACACATTCTTAATCATATTTTTAGAAAAGGATTTTCCACTGTCCTTGGTGATAACTACATTGGAACTACATTGTGCCATTAAAATATATCAGCTGCCAAATTCAGTAGTATTTATTAGTAAGTATTATTTAATGGAGTCTGCAATGAATCATTCAGCACATGAAGAAATGCTTAGTAATGGGAAGAACTGCTTCTTCTATCACGTCTTTGATATTTCTATTCACATATATTTGAAGTAATCTTGAAAGGATGCAAACATTGGGACAGTCAGTTCTGGCTTATGGTATGGATTGAGGAAGGAGACAGTGGTCAAGAATGAGGGAGCTACTCGTTCAAAACGTGGAGGTGAGATTAGTTGTTTGTCGGTTGTTTCATTTGCTATTATTTTCTCCCATTCTGAAGGCTGTCTTTTCACCTTGCTAATAGTTTCCTTTGATGTGCAGAAGCTTTTAAGGTTAATTAGGTCCCATTTGTTTATTTTTGCTTTTATTTCCAATATTCTGGGAGGTGGGTCATAGAGGATCCTGCTGTGATGTATGTCGGAGAGTGTTTTGCCTATGTTCTCCTCTAGGAGTTTTATAGTTTCTGGTCTTACATTTAGATCTTTAATCCATTTTGAGTTTATTTTTGTGTATGGTGTTAGAAAGTGGTCTAGTTTCATTCTTTTACAAGTGGTTGACCAGATTTCCCAGCACCACTTGTTAAAGAGATTGTCTTCAATCCATTGTATATTCTTGCCTCCTTTGTCAAAGATAAGGTGTTCATATGTGCGTGGATTTATCTCTGGGCTTTCTATTTTATTCCATTGATCAATATTTCTGTCTTTGTGCCAGTACCATACTGTCTTGATAACTGTGGCTTTGTAGTAGAGCCTGAAGTTAGGTAGTTTGATTCCTCCAGTTCCATTCTTCTTTCTCAAGATCGCTTTGGCTATTCGAGGTTTTTTGTATTTCCATACAAATTGTGAAATTATTTGTTCTAGCTCTGTGAAAAATACCGTTGGTAGCTTGATAGGGATTGCGTTGAATCTATAAATTGCTTTCTGTGGGAGAGGGAGAGGGTGGGAAGATTTGGGAGAATGGCATTGAAACATGTAAAATATCATGTAAGAAACGAGTTGCCAGTCCAGGTTCGATGCACGATACTGGATGCTTGGGGCTAGTGCACTGGGACGACCCAGAGGGATGGTATGGGGAGGGAGGAGGGAGGAGGGTTCAGGATGGGGAACACATGTATACCTGTGGCGGATTCATTTTGATATTTGGCAAAACTAATACAATTATGTAAAGTTTAAAAATAAAATAAAATTAGAAAAAAAAAAGGCAAAAAAAAAAACAAACAAACGTGGAGGTGAGACCAACATGGCCTGTGCTGAGAGAATGGCAGTCATTCCTCATTTCTGAAGCATCAGTATTCTTTCCACGGTTCTTGAATTTTTATTCTAAGTCCGGAAGGCTTTATAATGATTATACTTCAGGATCCGACAAATCTGGATTCAAGTCACACTAGGTGTATGACACAATATTTCTCTGACTCAAGACAAGTTATACATCTTTGTTAAGCCTTTCTGCCCTCATCCATAAGTAGGGTTAATAATGCCTGATTCCTCAGGTGCTTCTAAAGAATAAAGGGAATAATGTGTATCCATATTGTCTCTCAGTAAAGTGGGGTCGCACAGAGTCGGACACGACTGAAGCGACTTAGCAAAGTGTTTAGAGCACAATCAGTTAAAAACATAATAGGACTCTTGACCTTACTTGTGTTAGTATTCTATATGGCTGATGCCTGTGTCTGGGTATTTTGTGGGCTTGTTAAAGGATCCTGGTAAATGATCCTGTTGTGATCACTGATTCTTCTACCATGTAAACCAGGGATTTTCTCTCATTTACAGCTACAGCTGATAATCCTTAAAGCCTACCAGGGAAGCACAGAGAAGACACTGTGCAAATATACTACTCTTACTAGAAAGCAACAATGCATGGTGTGTGCATGCTTGGTTATGTCCGACTCTTTGTGACCCCATGGACTGTAGCCCGCCAGGCTCCTCTCTCTATGGGATTCCCCAGGCAAGAATACTGGAGTGGGTTACATTTCCCCTCTGGGGGATCTTCCTGGCCCAGGGATTAAATCCTCATCTCCTGTGTCTCCTGCATTGGCAGATAGATTTTTTTTTTAACCACTGAGTCACCTGGGAAGCCCAGAAAACAGCAATACTGCTACCTTATCTTTGAACTTCACTGTTTCAAAGCACCTTTACATAAAGCTGTGAAAATTATATAGAAAAAAGACACTACCATAATTAGTCCCCTTGTCTAGATCTGTAAATTAATCAAGAAATATAAGTAAATTAACCAAAGTCAATATATTTTGGCTCTTACTCAAGATACATTAGTCATATCTCCTTATGAGAAAACCTAATAATCATGATTATGAGATACAACATTATTTTGATTTATACTTCTTGTTTGCTGGTAAGTCTGCTGGCAACATACGTTAGTCTGTGGTTATGCAAAACCATCCTATTAAAGTGTAATAGATCACTGGTCTGTAGTCATCTCAAAGTGACTTCAGATGTAATGATATCAAAGGTATGTCTTCTACAAATGTGCACACCAGTGGTGACAGACTAATGCATGCAAAAGTCCTAAAATAAAGTTGAAGAAACAAGGCAAGACAGTTTGTATTTGCTTTAAACCAGCGGGATAGCTCATATTTCCATTTCAAACAAAAATTTTATGGAACTTCGGTTTCGTGTCAGCACTATGCTAAGTAGCAATAGGACATACAAACATCATTGTCAGTCTTAAGCAAGAGAGAGCTCATAGGGACTGAGTCACAAAACACATAACCATAGCATGCCTCATGAAATGTTTATAGTTACATCGTTTTGTAAAAATGTAACTGCCATAGTGTGAAGGGAGAGATCTGGAAATTCAAATGAAGAGATCTGATTTGGGTCTGGGCAAGCAAGAGAAGTTTTGTGATAACATTGATATTGAAGATGGTTCTTGAAAGATAGATAGTATTTTTATATGCAACACTGACAGAAAAGAATACCCTCTGGGTCATAGAAGCAAAAAAGAGATGCATCAGGGGAGAAAGTAACTTGAGAGGCTAGGCTAGAGCATGAAGTAGGAGAACCATGGAAAAACAAGCAGGATGTGACTATTAACGGAATATTATGGAGGGTCTAAAAGTGAAGAAATGCCACTCATTTTTCTTTTTTACGTAATGGGATGTCAGTACGTGTTTCTGAGAAGGAGTAGGATGGTGTGGGGAATAACTGAATCTGATCTACTTGACAATCACTCAACAGATCCTTGAGGCTAGATGCAAAGGAAAAAAGGTAGAGATTGTCATACTGAGTGAAGTAAGTCAGAGAAGGGCAAATGTCATATGACATCCCTTACATGCAGAATCTAAAAAGAAAAGATACAAATGATCTTAGTTACAAAGCAGAAACAGACTCAGAGAATTAACTTACAGTTGCTGGGTAGTGGGGAAGAATGAGGGGGAGGGATGGTTACGGAGTCTGGGCTCAATATGTATACACTGGTATATTAATAAAATGGATAGCCAACAAGGACCTATTGTATAGCATAGGGAACTCTGCTCAATGTTATGTGACAGTCAGCATAGGTGGGGGTTTGGGGGAGAATCGCTATATGTATATGTGTGGCTGAGTCACTCTGCTTTCCACTAAAACTATCACAACATTGTTAATCAGGGGTACTTGAATATAAAATGAAAAGTTGAAAAGGAAGAGCTGCTGCAAGGCTTTTTTAAATAATAAGAGCATAATACACACTGTACATGGAGAAGGCAATGGCAACATACTCTAGTACTCTTGGCTGGAGAATTCCTTGGACAGAGGAGCCTGGTAGGCTGCAGTCCATGGGGTCGCTAGGAGTCGGACACGACTGAGAGACTTCACTTTCACTTTTCACTTTCATGCATTGGGAGGAAATGGCAACCCACTCCAGTATTCTTGCCTGGAGAATCCCAGGGACAGGGGAGCCTGGTGAGCTGCAGTCTATGGGGTCACACAGAGTTGGACATAACTGAAGTGACTTAGCAGCAACAGCAGCAGCAGCAGGCTGTAAAAATGGCCAGGGAAAGGCTAGAATCAAAGCCTGGGTCTTTGGAGAAGTTGTAGCCATTTGACTTCATAAATCTGAGTGAAGCAGTGATGATGGGAAATGATGGAAGAAGGACACGGGCTTCAAGCCTTGCTGACAGTATCTTCTCAGGCCAAAAAAAAAAAAAAAGGCAAATCAGGAGTGAGGAGCTGTCATCCCTCATTGTACTGACCAATCGTGTTCACTCTGTGCATCTGACCGACGAGGCCCGGATCTTCTCCTTTGTCCATCACCATTTTGTGCATCTCTCCTGAAGGACCGAGCATGTCTAAAATATGAGGACTTGCCTAGATCGAGGAGGAGATTTTGTGAGGCAGTAGTATGAGGAACAGTAATCTGAAAACATGTGCTTCATACAGGGAAGTCCAGAGGAAGAGAATTTGATGAGTTTGGTCTTGAAAGTGTCAAGCTTATTTATTTATTTTTTAGTAGTGTTGGGGGAACTAATATCTTTCCTAAAAATTAATGTGTGAATTTTACTTTAAATGTCAGGTATCTCAATTGTTTCTGCTATTTAAAAATTTTTTTTCACTGGTGTATAGTTGCTTTACAATATTGTGTTTCTGCTGTACAGCAAAGTGAATCAATTGTATGTATACATATATCTCCTCTTTTTTAAGATTTTCTTCCCATTTTGGTCACCAAAGAGCACTGAGTAGAGTGCCTTGTGCTGTACAGCATGTTCTCATTGGTTACCCGTTTCATACACAGTAGTGTCCAAGGTAAGAGAAACCAAGTGAGACTGTAGGTGTTGCAAGAGGGCCAGACACACTGAAACCATAATCACATGGACCACAGCCTTGTCTAACTCAATGAAACTAAGCCATGCCCGTGGGGCAACCCAAGACGGGCGGGTCATGGTGGAGAGATTTGACAGAATGTGGTCCACTGGAGAAGGGAATGGCAAACCACTTCAGTATTCTTGCCTTGAGAATTCCATGAACAGTATGAAAAGGCAAAATGATAGGATACTGAAAGAGGAACTCCCCAGGTCAGTAAGTGCCCAATATGCTACTGGAGATCAGTGGAGAAATAACTCCAGAAAGAATGAAGGGATGGAACCAAAGCAAAAACAATACCTACTTGTGGATGTGACTGGTGATAGAAGCAAGGTCTGATGCTGTAAAAAGCAATATTGCATAGGAACCTGGAATGTCAGGTCCATGAATCAAGGCAAATTGGAAGTGGTCAAACAGGAGATGGCAAGAGTGAAAGTCGACATTCTAGGAATCAGCGAACTAAAATGGACTGCAATGGGTGAATTTAACTCAGATGACCATTATATCTACTACTGCAGGCAGGAATCCCTCAGAAGAAATGGAGTAGCCATCATGGTCAACAAGAGAGTCTGAAATGCAGTACTTGGATGCAATCTCAAAAACGGCAGAATGATCTCTGTTCATTTCCAAGGCAAACCATTCAATATCACAGTAATCCAAGTCTATGCCCCAATCAGTAATGCTGAAGAAGCTGAAGTTGAACGGTTCTATGAAGACCTCCAAGACCTTTTAGAACTAACACCCAAAAAAGATGTCCTTTTCATTATAGGAGACTGGAATGCAAAAGTAGGAAGTCAAGAAACACCTGGAATAACAAGCAAATTTGGAATACGGAATACGTATTGAATATGGAATACGGAATGAAGCAGGGCAAAGACTAATAGAATTTTGCCAAGAAAATACACTGGTCATAGCAAACACCCTCTTCCAACAACACAAGAGCAGACTCTACACATGGACATTACCAGATGATCAACACCGAAATCAGATTGATTATATTCTTTGCAACCAAAGATGGAGAAGCTCTATACAGTCAACCAAAACAAGACCAGGAGCTGACTGTGGCTCCTGGAGAGCAATAAGGAGATCATGAACTCCTTATTGCCAAATTCAGACTTAAATTGAAGAAAGTAGGGAAAACCACTAGACCATTCAGGTATGACCTAAATCAAATCCCTTATGATTATACAGTGGAAGTGAGAAATAGATTTAAGGGCCTAGATCTGATAGACAAAGTGCCTGATGAACTATGGAATGAGGTTCGTGACATTGTACAGGAGACAGGGATCAAGACCATTCCCATAGAAAAGAAATGCAAAAAAGCAAAATGGCTGTCTGGGGAGGCCTTACAAATAGCTGTGAAAAGAAGAGAAGTGAAAAGCAAAGGAGAAAAGGAAAGATATAAGCATCTGAATGCAGAGTTCCAAAGAATAGCAAGGAGAGATAAGAAAGCCTTCCTCAGCAATCAGTGCAAACAAGTAGAGGAAAATAACAGAATGGGAAAGACTAGAGATCTCTTCAAGAAAATTAGAGATACCAAGGGAACATTTCATGCAAAGATGGGCTTGATAAAGGACAGGAATGGTATGGACCTAACAGAAGCAGAAGATATTAAGAAGAGGTGGTAAGAATACACAGAAGAACTGTACAAAAAAGATCTTCACGACCCAGATAATCACAATGGTGTGATCACTGACCTAGAGCCATACTGGAATGTGAAGTCAAGTGGGCCTTAGAAAGCATCACTACGAACAAAGCTAGTGGAGGTGATGGAATTCCAGTTGAGCTATTTCAAATCCTAAAAGATGATGCTGTGAAAGTGCTTCACTCAATATGCCAGCAAATTTGGAAAACTCAGCAGTGGCCACAGGACTGGAATAGGTCAATTTTCATTCCAATCCCAAAGAGAGGCAATGCCAAAGAATGCTCAAATTACTGCACAATTGCACTCATCTCACACGCTAGTAAAGTAATGCTCAAAATTCTCCAAGCCAGGCTTCAGCAATACGTGAACGGTGAACTTCCAGATGTTCAAGCTGGATTTAGAAAAGGCAGAGGACCCAGAGATCAATTTGCCAACATCTGCTGGATCATGGAAAAAGCAAGAGAGTTCCAGAAAAACATCTATTTCTGCTTTATTGACTATGCCAAAGGTAGACTGTCTCTACCTTTGACTGTGTGGATCACAATAAACTGGAAAATTCTGAAAGAGATGGGAATACCAGACCACCTGACCTGCCTCTTGAGAAACCTATATGCAGGTCAGGAAGCAACAGTTAGAACTGGACATGGAACAACAGACTGGTTCCAAATAGGAAAAGGAGTACATCAAGGCTGTATATTGTCACCCTACTTGTGTAACTTCTATGCAGACTACATCATGAAAAATGCTTGGCTGGAAGAAGCACAAGCTGGAATCAAGATTGCTAGGAAAAATATCAATAACCTCAGATATGCAGATGACACCACCCTTATGACGGAAAGTGAAGAGGAACTAAAAAGCCCTTTGATGAAAGTGAAAGAGGACAGTGAAGAAGTTGGCTTAAAGCTCAACATTCAGAAAAGTAAGATCATGGCATCTGGTTCCATCACTTCATGGGAAATAGGTGGGGAAACAGTGGAAACAGTGTCAGACTTTATTTTGGGGGGCTCCAAAAAAACTGCAGATGGTGATTGCAGCCATGAAATTAAAAGATGCTTACTCCTTGGAAGGAAAGTTATGACCAACCTAGATAGCATATTGAAAAGCAGAGATATTACTTTTCCAACAAAGGTTCATCTAGTCAAGGCTATGGTTCTTCCTGTGGTCATGTATGGATGTGAGAGTTGGACTGTGAAGAAAGCTGAGCACCGAAGAATTGATGCTTTTGCACTGTGGTGTTGGAGAAGACTCTTGAGAGTCCCTTGGACTGCAAGGAGATCCAACTAGTCCATCCTAAAGGAGATCAGCCCTGGGATTTCTTTGGAAGGACTGATGCTGAAACTCTAATACTTTGGCCACCTCATGCGAAGAGTTGACTCATTGGAAAAGACTCTGATGCTGGGAGGTATTGGGGCAAGGAGTAGAAGGGGACAGCAGAGGATGAGATGGCTGGATGGCATCACTGACTCAATGGAAGTGAGTCTGAGTGAACTCCAGGAGTTGGTGATGGACAGAGAGGCCTGGCGTGCTGTGATTCATGGGGTCGCAAAGAGTCGGACTCGACTGAATGACTTAACTGAACTGAGTATATATATGTCAGTTCCAGTCTCCCAACTTCTCCCACCCTCCCTCTCCCCCTTTGGTGTCCATATGTTTGTTCTCTATGTCTGCGTTTCTCTTTCTGCTTTGCAAATAAGTTCATTTGAACCATTTTCCTAGATTCCACTTGTATGTGTTAATATGCGACATTTGTTTTTCTCTTTCTGATTTTCTTCACTCTGTGTGACAGCCTTTAGATCCATCCATGTCTCTGCAAATGGCATAACTTCCTTCCTTTTTATGGCAGAATAATATTCTATTGTGTACATATGTGCATCTTCTTTGTCCCTTCCTCTATTGGTGGACATTTAGGTTGCTTCCATGTCGTGGTTATTGCCAGTAGTGCTGCAATGAACATTGAGGGGCAGGTGTCATTTGTATGACTAGCAATTGAGTAGGACCAGGGGCTCCAAAGTGAGAATAGAGTCCTGTGATACCTGGCCAGAGGCAAGAGGCCACCAGTCCTTCATCGCTCCTTCACTACCTGCAAAGTCTCTAGGCCTTCTTCATGGTCAGGCTGATAAATGACTATTCTACCTTTAATAATTATTGTCAATTACAAAATAAATATTTGGTTCTCAGACTCATTTTACCCACAATTGACAGAAGATTGTTATTATTTAGTTGCTAAGTCATGTCCTGGAGAATCCCAGGGACGGCAGAGCCTGGTGGGCTTCCATCTATGGGGTCACACAGAGTCGGACACGACTGAAATGACTTAGCAGCTTAGCAGAAGTCATGTCCAACTCTTTTATAACCCCATAGACTATAGCCCACAAGGCTCTTCTGTCCATGGGGTTTCCCCAGCAAGAATACTGAAGTGGGTTTCTATTTCCTTCTCCAGGAGATCTTCCTGACCCAGGGATCAAACACATGTCTGCTGCATTGGCAGGCAGATTCTTTACCACTGAGACACCAGGGAAGCCCTGATAGAAAATACTAGGTATTAATTTCACAATCAACATGTTATCAAAAAGAACTGTTGAGAAGGAAAAAATCTGAATTAGATTTTTCTTACCGAGTGACATCAACAAATAAATTTAATCCTCTGAGTTAACTGAAATGGAACATGTAAATAGAGCTCCTACTGTGTGCATTTCATTTGGTCTTGGCAACTACATAAATCAGGTTTTGTTTTGTTTTTTTAAACAGGAGAGAAAACTTAGCTTCAGTAAGAGTAACACATCTATTAATTTCCAAAGTTTATATTCCAATCCAGTCATATCCAAAGTTCAAGCCCTTTCCATTCCAATATATTACCCCCAACCTTGCATCTGGAAGAATCCAGCTAATGCAATGCAAAGAATATAAAAAGCTTAAAGCAGGATGCAAATGTGGCAGGGATATTATAAATATCTTCTGAATGGTTCCGAGATACTTTCTACACACCTGATGATTTCTCTCTGAATTAACTGATTTGTTTAATCTTGCTATCTCAGATCCTATGGAAACCTTCAACCTGATAAAGGGTTAAAAGTGATTTAGATTAAGGAAGTCACTGAGCATTCACTGTGAGCACAAAATATACAGCAGTGTGGATTATGAAAAATCCAGAAACCTATAAGAAGTACAGTTAATCTGAAGAAGAGAGTGACAGAGATGAAACCTGTCCACTAACAACCAGGAAACATTTCCATCATTGAACATACATCCACCCAAATGCATCCATTGGCACATAGGCAACATTGGAACAATTCCCCTGGGGACAACAGTAATAATTTGTAAAGTGTACCCAGACTTTACACTCCATTAACAGTTTCCCTGAGACTTAACTTGACAGTCTAGCAGTAACTCAGCAAGCGACTTGGAAGTTAAAAATGTTCCAGGGTCAAAGAATCAGAGTCCCTAGGTGCTAAGATTGTCTTAGGAATTAATTCCAGGCCCTATTAACTTTAGGGCATGAGGTACTCATGTGTCTTAATTCTAATTTATAAGTAAAATTGCTTATAATTATGTTTGACTTTTATTCATTGTGTAAACTGGCTCAAGCCAGACGGGAGATTATGGTATAATCCCCACTTGGGCTTGGGCTATTTAATATTACAAAATATCAGAGAAGAAACAAATCCCGTATCCTGGCCAGTCCTCATGGCTGCTTAATGCACTCTGGGCCTTTACCCACCCCCATTGGCCCAGCAATATGTTTTCCCATGCCTGAATAATTCTTTTTTCTAAAAAAAAAAAAATGCCCTAAAGTCACCATCAAGATCATTGGTAGTAGCCTATGCTTTTCAAGATCTGCATGAAATTCTAAGGGAAGGAAGTACGGCCTCTTTAAAGTAAGTATCCTTTCAAGATTTGCAATCCAGGTGAGTGAGAAATAGTTTTCCATGGATAATTTTGTGAAAGGGACATAACACAGATACACATCAATGTTTATATAAGCATATACACATTTCCTAGGGGCAGGTGTTGATTTTGAAAAGACAGTAAAATTTGAAAAGGCTCTAACCTAAAAAAAGAAAAAAAAAAAAAAAGTAAAGAAACAGCTCCCTAGCTGTCCTTTAATTTGCAAGGTGGTATTTTTCACAAAGGAGTTTATGCTGGGGGGTATGAAGCAACGTTGTATTCAGCTATTTTCTCAAATTCATTCCAACTTTTCCCCCTGATGCCTGCTGGGCATGAGAAACATCTTCCTACTGCTGAACTACATGCCTTTATGATGTTTGCTTTCTCAGAGCCACATAAACCCAGGTGAAATACTGAGTTTTATACTCATAGGTATTTTTTTCTTTTAAGATTTTTTTGATGTGGACCACTTTTAAAGTCTTTACTGAATTTGTTACAGTATTGCTTCTGTTGTTTATGTTCTGGTTTTCTGGCCAAGAGGCATGTGGGATCTTGGCTCCCCCACCAGGGATCCCACCCGCACCCCGTGCTTTGGGAGGTGAAGTCTAACCCTGGGCCACTGGAAAGGTCCCACACATGGGCATCTTATCAAATTCTTAAGCAGGACCACCTCCCGTCTGTCTTAGTAGTAGAGCAGGTTTGTTCACTCAGTTACTCCTTTGTCTTCATTCTGTAAGTGCATTCATTTTTTTTTTTTTTTAACTTCTGAAATTGTGGCATATTTCCCAAAGCACTTAGAGTCCGTTCCACTTTGCCTTAACAGGAAACTTGCCCACTTCTCCACACCAATGACCTATTGCTTCATGTATGTTAGTCTGATTCTCCTAAACATACAAAAGGATCCTTAAGGCAGAAACTGAGATTTATACTTTTAGGATCTCCTAGAGCAGCGCTGTCCAAAAGATCTTCCTGTGATGATGGAAATATCCTAGCGCTGGCGGTTCAGCACCAGAGCCTAGAGCCACATGAGTCTACAAGCACTTGCAGTGTGGCTAGGGCAGCTGAGGGACTGAATTTTCATTTTATTTAAGTGTACTTAGCTTCATGTAGTTAGTGGCTAAGATACTTGAAAACAGAGCCTTAAAGCATCCAGTTCAAGTAGATTATACAGCAAATGCTCAGTAACTATTGGCTAATGAACACATAGACCTTCATTGGGCATAGTACTTCTGTTTTCATGTACAGAATTTTTATTCCCTTTGGAATTATATCATTAAGTAGGGAGGGGGAAAAAAAAACTTTTCTGAAAGAAAGGAAGGGAGGGAGGGAAAAAGGGAGAGGGAGGGGATGCTGGAATGAGATACTTTAAAAGGAGAACTTTAACTGATGCCCTTGAAAATCACTTTAAATTAGAAGTTATTCTCTCCACCTAGAGTTGGACTTAGCTGTATTATAATCTAGTTTCAAAGATTTCTTATGGAAGCTCAAAATGTAAAGTGGTTCTTACACTGATTGTAGTAAGACAAATTATCAGTAATATGAGGACACCTAATTTCATTCCAAATTGTTCAATCAGATTTAATCAACCGGAACCAAAGAACATCCATAAACATTTTCAGAAAATGTGAACTTGAATTGACTTAAAATTGTATTGTGTTCTTTTTAAATATATTGATTGGCATTTTCTTGATCAGTATTTTAGACTGTAAACTCATGCTTTTACTTCATAAAATATTGATGAACTTTTAAATGAATCGAATAAATGTTATTGTAAGTTTTATCACAAACCTTAAGATTCATGTAATGTTGCAATGTTGTAGGAAGTATATGAGCTGGTTACAGTAAGATAGCTATTCTAATTCTGTACCTGTGATTCAACTCTAAATGGAGGAGGATGTATAAATTTTAAACTATATTCTGAAGAATGGTTGAAAATATTTAATTTTCACAAATACAAAGACTGACATGCCTAAAACATTTACTCATAATCCCCATCACATATGTTTTGAAACACGCTCAGTATCTTCATTGATTACATACCTTAAGAAACATAAATATTAACAATTTAAACTTATAACTGAATTTATATTAAAGAAATATCACCTATATGTATTTTAGACAGGGGTTCTTATAAGGTTCTATTTGGACATGCTCCACTGCTAAAATCTTTCAGTACTGCTGGCCTGTAAGGTACCTTGGACTCGTCAGAGCAATCTTGATTGCTCCCGGCAATCTTGATTCCAGCTTGTGCTTCATCAGCCCAGCATTTTTCATGATGTACTCTGCATATAAGTTAAATAAGCAGAGTGACAATATACAGCCTTGACGTGAATTGTATTAATCAGTTGCTTTTCACTCTTATGTCCATTGTCATAATTGATCTTTCTCATGTTAGGAAGATAAGATTGGTGTGTGCCTACTAGTCTATTTGTGACCCCATGGACTGTAGCCCACCAGGCTCCTCTGTATATTGGATTCTGCAGGCAAGAATACTGGAGTGGGTGGCCATGCCCTCCTCCAGGGGATCTTCCTGACCCAGGGATTGAACTCCTATCACTTTCGTCTTTCTATTAGCAGGCAGGTTCTTTACCACTAATGCCACCAGATTGATATGTTTGCTTGACCTTATATATTATAATTATGATTGCAAGCCTCTTAAGCAACCTAGATCTTCTGACTAGTCAAGCTTCCTTCCCACAGAACTTTCCTGCACCTGGTATAATTTAGGTTGAAGATCTTCCTCTCCAAGGTCTCCTAGCCTGATGTTCCGGGGAGCTGTGGTCTATCTAGAAGTGTAAGACAGTTTTTCCCACTCTCAGATCTTGAACATCAGATGATTGAAATTGTTAATAGTTATTGATCACCGGAAGAAGAATTTTCACATGACAGGAAGAAAGTTTCCATCTGATGGTGAAGGTTCATGTTTTCCATTTCTCCCAAACTTCTACATAAAAAATTATGAAGCATTCAGCTCAGTAACTGCTATAGATAGTCTGCCTGGTGTGTGAGTTTAATTGCATTCCTCCAGGTGTACCGTTTGGCAAATCTAATTTGATTTGTACAAAGAGTCTTCCCTTAAACAGTGTTCCCTGAAAGTCCAGAGAGAAGGAGACTTGAATATAAAGTAGGAAAGGTTCTGATTCAGTTGATACACTGCCAGTCACATCCTTTAGACTTCATGGCTAGTGATAAGATGATGGAAACCAGCTATATATCTGAGGTGACGATCTGAAGAGCAATGAATTGGAAGGACAAGACCCATCTCAGACCTCAGAAACACCTGGAAAACCAGGATCTCTGACCCTCACCATGTGTGGGAAACAGATTATCTTCGAAAAAATGTCACTCACCATCAGGCTTTCCGTCTCAAGTAGGTAAACATTTTGACTCATCCTTACTCCTGTTTTCTTTCAAGTTTTGGAATTTTGTATGTAAGATTCAGTCTCCCAAAGACATTAACCTCACTATCTTTGATTATCCAATGCTAATTTTTGCAGAAGGATTTGACAGGTCCAGCTTAAGTCAGCAAATTGTATTAAACCAATCAGCTATGTCAGTGGTGAGGTGTGGTCTTTGGCTTAATTTGGATCAGGTCCTCATATTTCATGGCATTGGTGGGGCAAGGGTTGAGGTTAATAATGACATGCTGTGTACTCGCATCTTCCTCAGATTTTGAACTCGTTGAGGGTATAGACTGCTGTAGTCCAATTCCGTAGCAGAATGCTAGGCACATAGTAGGTGCCAAATGAAATGTTATGACTTCACTGTTGAGTTTTTTACTTTGCATTTGGGATAATATTGCAGCCAACATAAGAGTCTATTAAGCAGTTTCATATGTATTTCAGAGACCACAGACCTTATAATGGTTTCAATTTGTATACAAGTTAAGGCTTAGCCCCCACCACTCCATCCAAGGACTGTATACCAGGGCTTTCCTTATGTAGTTATGCTCCCTGATCCTATAATTTTAATTGTATTCTCCCAGGAGCTCAGCTTGACATCCAATTTGATTTGTACATAGAAGTTTCCCTAAGGCACATCCCTAGAATTGCTTACTCTAATGAATTTTAAAATCTGTTTTTCCTAGTCAGCCAATGGAACTATTTTTTTTTTTTTTTAGCAAAGAGAACTTTTCAATTTTTCCAGAAAATGTCTCACTGTGCTTATATTTTCTTTTTGTAATATTTCATATATTTTATGTATTAATCCAGGGAACTATTCGTTGCTTATTTTCAATATTGGTTTCTGAATATGTAATTTGTCATTTCATTTTGTTTTTTTCCACATACTGTTGCCCTTCCCTTTAAAGACAAGATATTTATGGGCAAGAAAATAGTCACTATGTGAAAAGAGAATTCAAAAAAAAAAACCCACAGCTGGCCAAAGAAATTCAATTCTTCCCTGAAGCTTGGAAACATCTCAAACTCAAGTGTGAGGAGAAGTCAGAGTTCTTTCTTATAATTATATCCTCCACTTACTATTTAGGATGATTCAACAGG
Source organism: Bos javanicus (assembly GCF_032452875.1). NCBI lineage: Eukaryota > Metazoa > Chordata > Mammalia > Artiodactyla > Bovidae > Bos > Bos javanicus. The sequence goes on along the minus strand of NC_083881.1, from coordinate 58,804,241 downwards.
TAGAGTTTTTTTTTTTTTCCCCCATAACCAATGTACATGTCATTTTGCATGAAATACCATTTTTGTTTGGTGTTATTTGCCAGGGTCACAGATAACAATCAAGCACTCCTTTATGTAATTCATCTGCTTTTACTTTTTTCAGTGTGTAGAGGGGTTGTCGATGAATTTAAACTTATGAATAACATTTAAAAAAAAACAAAGGTCTCCCTTCAAGATGGAGTCAATTCTGGAGCAACATAAAATACCGAGATTAACTTGCTGCAGTCACAGTTACCTCTCTATTTAGTACTAGCCATGTGCCAAGCATAATTCATGTACTTTCCTCACTTCCACTTATGCTGGATATATCAGTTAATATTTTTGTCTCCATTTCCTTATCTCTAACAGAATAATAGTTACCTACCTTATAGGATTGTTCTGAAGGTTAATTTTAAAACATGGTATTCTTAAACTAATCCCTAGCACTTAGTAAATGGCAACCCACTCCAGTGTTCTTGCCTGGAGAATCCCAGGGATGGGGGAGCCTGGTGGGCTGCCATCTATGGGGTCGCACAGAGTCGGACACGACTGAAGCGACTTAGCAGCAGCAGCAGCAGCACTTAGTAAACAGTCAGGAAATACTAAGTTATTCTTACTGGACTCTAGAGGGCAAAATTGGTATTACACTTCCACTATGGTCTAGAAGAAAAAGTAAATCTAATAATTTCTATTGTGTGTACAAAAATTCACGTAAAGTGAGGAGTGGCAATGAAGGTCTCATAAACTTATGGTAATTTTTATTAATATTAACCTCCTTCAATTCTATGCCCACCAAGCAATACTTCTAAGTTGCTGCATAAGATTGGGCTGCACAGCTCTAAGGACATCATTTGCACAGTAGTCCATGTAAATGGGGTCCCTGCCAGTTGTTCTGTATACAACCTGCACACCCCTACATGGCAGCCCTGCTTCGCCTGTACTCATTTAGAACCTACCCAAGGGCAGATGAGAAGGTCTGAAACTTTCAGATTCATGAGTTCTTTCATGTGATTCACTACTTCAAACTCTTACTGTCTCTAAATGAATTGATGTGATCATGTCACTAAATTTCAAAGTCTAAGCAAAGAATGATTGACCAGCAAGTGACACCACTTGAAAACAACAACACTCTAAAGTCCACCTTAACATCAGGCCAACCTCTGTCTTCATCATTTTTTTGGATAGAGTTACAGCAAATTTCTACTGAGCACTACTTATGGATGTGCACTGGGATAAGTTAGGTCCTGGATTGATTGATGTTCAGTTGCTCGGTCACGTCCGACTCTTTGTGAAAAGAGTGTCCCCATGGACTGTAGGACACCAGGCTTCTCTGTCCTTCACCATCTCCTGGATGATAGAGGTGAAGAAATTAGATGTAAAAGTTACTATCTAAACAGTATTGTCATCCTAGGTTAAAAACATCTGGCAGACTTGTATCCAAGAGGGACAGGTAATTGTTACCTCTCCTGTATCTCTTAATGGCGGTGCAATGGAATTTGGGGTGAGTGATTTTCCATCATATAGTAATGTCCCCTATAAAGCAATAGGATCCCTGGCCTTCAGGCCATGAGGTCAGGTAGCAAGTTTCAGTCATTGTGACAATCAACATTACTGGTCAATTTCCAGATATTTCAGTTGGAGAAGGAATGGTACTGTTTTTTGCATTTTTGGTTTTTGAGTTTGTTTAGCTCCCGCCCTACACATTAACCACTACTGGGCTAGAAGTTCATCCCTATTCTGAAAGAGCTTAATGCTAGGATGTGCAGAGAAAAGAGAGAAACCTTGTTACTTTCTTTATATCTCCCCCTTGAATGCTTTGACCATATGGCTGGATTATACTAGGATAGAATATTTTTTCTAATGAATAAAGAGTTCTGTCACTGTTTTGAACTTCTTTCTTTAATATGATGCTAAGATGTCCATCTTATCTGCATTCAGAATTTTCCATCTATATTTCTCTAATTTTTATGTGAAGTCAATAAATGCAATGTCAAATATGCTGTGATAGAAAATATAAGAGATAGTGTTAGTTGCTTGGTTTTTAAGCTCATTTTATTCTGTTATCAACACAATGTTTACTGAGGTATACTATTATTTATTGATTATTTCCTTGTTCTCTAAGCAAAGATTTTTTAAAATTTTGACATAGGACTTTATACCAATGTTCTTCCTTACCTTTTGATATTTCACTTTTCCTACAACATTTTTCCTTTCTCTACCACAATTTCTTCCTTTCTTTTCTACTTTTTTCAATTTTATAATCAAACTTTAAAATAGTGTAACTTTTATTTGAATATACTTGTCAAACATATGAACAGAAATAAACAAAGAAGAATAACCAATATAAAATATTGAATATGTCCTCTCTTATTTAGAATATTGAGTTAGTAATCCTGAGATAAAGCTTACAATCTTACTTTGTTTCAAGAGTCCAATCTGCCAAATGGGGATAATAATATCTGTACCATAATTTCTCCAGTGGGACAAACAACTAACCCCAGTATCGTGCTTCGACCTTTGAATACACAAATTCTGTATACGGTAAGCTTACTTTTATAAAAATGAGTTTAACTGAATTACCTTAAGCTTCTTACCATAGATTGTATGACCCAGATGCATGATTGTTCTGTCAGACACAGTTTAATGTACAAACTATGTTGAAATGCATACATAAACTCTAACCGCCCCATGCCTGGCTATGTTGTCTATCTAATTACTTGGCTAATGCTGAATGAGCCAAATGCTTAAAGACCATTAATTTTCCTCTCCTATTACTTCCTAATACTTCTCAGAAAAGCTTGTAATTTTCTTATCTAAATGTTTCAAGTATTAGGAACCACTGCTGAAGTTGGAATGGTAACATAAATAGCTATGAAAATTATCTCAGTAACCAGATATTATTTTCACTCCCTAGGATCCATCACAGGCAATTTTGTTCCAACTGCTAGGGAATGTCAGTGACCAAAATCTAGACCCTGTCGCCCTTTAATTCTTTGCATTCAAGTCCAAGTATGCTAAGCAAACAGCTCTAGTCTTTTATTTTAGCTTTCTGTTGGCCCTAAGAGATGCAGTAACTCTGTAGCTAATTGCATATATTTTAAAATAACTCACGTAAGCTCTTCAAACTATAGTTAGCATAGAGACTATCACATATTAGAGGATAGCAGTTTGTTATTTTTCAGATTGACATGGGCTGTAGCAATTTTCAAGGGTCCTTGCTCCTCTGTGAAGGCTAGTTCAATAAATCTATGTCAAATTTCCCACCATTCATCTAAGGCTTTATTCCCAGATTGATTTGTGTTCTTTTCGAATATGTCTGGTGGTTCAGGATTTAGGGAAATAGGTTTTACTGAGTATAAAGTAGGGATGTATTTACAATTTTACTTAAAAAAAAAATTCTAGATTCCAGACAGATCATAAAGAAACCAAAAACTGAGGTGAGTAAAACTAATGTTTTTCCTAAATATCTACATAATAACCTTCAAGAAAGGGTGGCTTTGGTGAAAAATCAGATTTTATAAAATATAGTCAAGCACATTTCCATTCTCTTAAACTTACCTGCCACTTGGAAGTTGTTTAATAAGCATTTGCTGAAGTAAAGCATAAATGAACGGTTAAGAAACAGGTTCTGGATTTGTACAGTGTTTCTATCACTGATGGGCTTCCCTGGGGGCTCAGCTGGTAAAGAATGCACCTGCAGTGCAGGAGACCTGGGTTTGATCCCTGGGTTGGGAAGATCCTCTGGAGAAGGGAAAGTCTAGCCACTCTAGTATTCTGGCCTGGAGGATTCCATGGACTGTATAGTCCATGGGGTCACAAAGTATCGGACACGACTGAGTGACTTTCACTCACTCACTGGCTCTATTACTGACTAGCTAGGGGATGTGTGACCATTTATTTAACCTCACAAAATCTGTTTCCTTAGGTTGAAAGGATTATATGACCTAATGCTCAGGGATCACCTTGGAGAAGGCAATGGCACCCCACTCCAGTACTCTTGCCTGGAAAATCCCATGGATGCAGGAGCCTGGTAGGCTGAGGTCCATGGGGTCGCTGAGAGTCGGACACGACTGAGCAACTTCACTTTCAACTCTTCACTTTTATGCATTGGATAAGGAAATGTCAACCCACTCCAGCGCTCTTGCCTTGAGAATCCCAGGGACGGGGGAGCCTGGTGGGCTGCTGTCTATGGGGTCGCACAGAGTCAGACATGACTGAAATGACTTAGCAGCAGCAGCAGCAGCTCAGTGATCACCTAGCATAGCCCCTGACCCACTAGTGCTCAAGAAATGTTAGAAAATAGATAATAATGATAATGCTCATAGCAGTTTACTCAAAGTGTAGGTAGCAGGGTGGGAGTTCATGCTTTCTTCCAGGCTCTGACATTGACATGACTCAACTCTAAATATTTTCAGTATGTGAGTGCCTTCACCCTAAGTTTCCAGTTGTTTGGATATTACCAGCCCAGTTAGGGTCAAGTGTCTACCCTAGAGACAATCAGCATGGTCAAAAGGACAGAGCCATGTAATGCTATCACAAGGGTAGGAGTTCTGCTTCTCTGTTGCAGGCCTAGTTCCATTAAAAGCAAAGGTGACTGAGAACACAGTAGTCACCTCAGGTATTGTCTAGTTTTACTATTGGGTTACACTGTTGTTGATTTCAGGTAGCAGTCCAGTATTTCAGTTAGTATTGGATTCATTCCTATTTAATGTTCTACTTCCATTAATGACCAGAAGGAGGTGACCTATTAACTTTAGCGGTGGGGGCCAGGTTGTGGGTTGGTATAGAGAGAGTTGCAGAACAGTAAAAACCAGAAAAATGAGGTTAGAATAAATTTTACATTAAGGAGTTAAGGAGTCAGGCAAAACAACAGGTTACCACGAAGGGGTAGTAATATCATTAGAAAACTATAAGATGGGTTAGACTCTATAATAGAATGAAAAAAAAGTTTTTTTTTCCTCTTAGGTTTTGGTTATTTTTATGTTTATATGAAATATGGTTGTTCATGGTATTCTAGGAAATTACTTCAGATAAAGTAATGAAGCTAAATTATGAAAACAGCTCAGTGAGAACTGGGAAGCAACCCCATGTTCCAACCTATTTCCTTAAGTAATAATCAAAGAAATCAACTTTTCTGTCTTTCAAACATTTCATCAATCAAGAAATATCTCAAGACATGTATTTGAAACTGAAAACACTTTTGTAGAAAAGTAAATAAAAAGAGTTACCCTAAACTATGATTTTATTCCACTAATGTGGAATCATTTTGTGTCAGCAAATAAATTCTTTTAAGTAGTGAAAAGTTCAACAAAGATTGAAAATCATATTCTCAAGTATAAACTTGAATTTGAGTAATTCCTAGTAGGGCCCTGCATTTGGGCTTACCTGGTGATTCAGATCATACAAGTATCTGTCTGCAGTGCAGGAGACCTGCATTTGATCCCTGGATCAGGAAGAGGGATCAGAAAAGGGAATGGCAGCCAACTCCAGTATTCTTGCCTAGAGAATCCCTTGGACAGAGGAGCCTGGCAGGCTACTGTCCATGGGGTTTCAAAGAGCTGGACACAACTGAGTGACTAACACTTGAGTAATTCAGATCAAAATAGTGTATCACCTTAATATAGCTAGGCAATTAGCCATGATAGTCGACAATGATAATAAAAGTGGCTATTTAATGACAAACAGAATATTCAAAATGTGTGGACACATTTTAAAAATATAAAATAATAAAAAACTTATTTTGTTTAATCAAACATTTTAAAATGAGATTAATATTTTGATAACAAATCTGTGGAGTTTGTAAAAGTACAGATTGTAAATAATAATAAATCCTGAATTAGCACTTTCCTCTATGCTAATCATGCTTATTTCTCTTACACAACCCCATGTTCCCATTTTATGTGAGAGGAAAATGAGGCACGGAGAAGTTAAATAACTTGCCCTAGGCCACATTAGTACAGCAAAAATTGCTATTAGAACTCAAGTAGTCTTTCTCCATAACCTGGGCTCTTAGCCTCATATGACAGGATTATTCAGAGAATACTCATCTAAATTAAAATAACACATGTCCAGATAATCTTTCCAGAAACTCTCAGCAAAAATATCTTTTGGCATTTGGAGATTAACATTTGTTCCAAAACCATATTTGAATGCTTCTATCTTTTCTTTTATACCAAATTTAATTTAAAGACTGTTTTGAAAGCTTTGTGTTCAAGTGTGCTGAATTTACCCAGAAAATTATCCAAGAATTGATTGTTATTGCAATGTCTGTCTCCAGTTTTGTCTCAACCAAGGTCTTTTGCTATAACTATGACAAACCTCAAATTGATGACTCACACTTCCAACACAAATACAACTCAATCTCATTCAGCTGCTATAGAAACTATGGAAACTATGCCCAGATGCTCAGTTACTATTCAGTCTTGACTTGAATGGCCAAATGTTTCAATGAGGATAATCAAGATAGAAAAGAAGTTGGGGGAAAAAGCAGTAATTCAGAATCTCAATGCAGTTTTTAATACACTATATCAGTTGGGGCACATCTGTATGATTCTCAAGGTTCAAAACAGTTTTCTACATTTCTCTGTGCTTCAGATGGGTCAAACTATGCAAAGAATTTGATCAATTTTTGTTAATAAACCAAACTTGGGTCCACTTGCCCACGTGCAGTAAAGCTAGTCAATTAACACAAGGTTGGGGTGAAGGAAAGTGCAGTGTTTATTGTAAAGGCCTCCATATGAGGAGTATGGGGTGACTCCTGCTCTAAAACCCAAACTTCTGGGAGGGTTTCAGCAAAGCATTTTTTAAAAAGTATTTATTTTTAGTTTTGGCTGTGCTAGATCTTCGTTGCTATGCACAGCTTTCTCTAGTTGTGGCAAGTAGTGGCTACTCTCTAGTCGTGGTGTGTGGGCTTCTCATGGAGGTGGCTTCTCTTGTTGCACAGCACAGGCTCTAGGTTGCATGGGCTTCAGGAGTTTTAGCTCGTGGGCTTAGTTGTCCCATGTCATGTGGGATCCTTCTGTTTGGGGATTGAGCCAGTGTCCCGTTCAACAAAGTATTTGTAAAGGTCAGGTGAGGGGGGCGGGGGTCACAGGGTATGTGATCAGCTTGTACACAATTCTCACAATTCTCTGATTTGTTGATGGTGAGGTAACAGGTTAGTGTCACAGGGTTAACACTATCAATCCTTAAGCATAGTAGATATGGGGAGGCATGTGCTCATGGTTGTCAAGGAGCTAATTTCTTCCATGTGGTGGTGGTTTTAGCATCTGTTAAACAACTCAGAAACTGTGCACTAGATACTATTATCTAGGTACTTCAAAGAGGAGCAAAAGCAGAGGATATGGGGGAGTGATCTGCCCTGGGAAAGCCCCAGAGGGTTCTGCTCAGTTACATTTCCATTTCTGCAAATTTCAAAATTCCAGTGAATCATGGAGCCCAAACCATAAACCATTATTTTAAGTAAAACTGAACAGAGTAAAATTCAAGCACAGTAGAAGACAGATATAGATTATATTACATGTTTAAACTGGAAGAGGTCTTTCAAGCTCAGATTTTCTAATTTTTATTGTTTGGTTGCCGAAATATTTTATTAAAATCAGAGCCCATATAGCAATATGTTCTTTGAAGTTTCCTTTATTATTCTCCTTTAACTCTCTTGCCTGCTTCCCCAGGGAAGAATAGTTCTTTTTAAAACAATTTCTATTGGAGTATAGTTGATGTACAGTGTTGTGTAGGTTTCAGGTATACAGCAAAGTGAATCAGTTATACATACACATACATCCACTCTTTTTTAGATTCTTTTCCCAAAGAGGCCATTAAGAGCATTGAGTAGAGTTCCCTGTGCTATACAGTAGGTCCTTATTAATTATCTATTTTATGTATAGTAATGTGCATATATCAATCCCAATCTTCCTGTTCATCCTTCCTCCCCTTTTCTCCCTGGTAACCATAAGTGTATTTCCCACATCTGTAACTCTATTTCTGTTCTGTAAATAAAATCATTTGTACCCTTTTTTTTTTTAGATTCCACATATAAGCAATATTTGCCTTTGTCTGACTTAGTTCACTCAGTGTTACAATCTCTAAGTCCATCCACGTTACTGTGAATGGCATTATTTCATTCATTCTTTTGGCTGAGTAATATTCCATTATGTATGTATACCCTATGTTCTTTATCCCTTCCTGTGTTGATGGACATTTATTAGTAGGTTGCTTCCATATCCTGGCTATTGTAAATAGTGCTGTAATGAACATTGGGGCACTTGTATCTTTAAGAATTATGGTTCTCTCTGGAAACAATAAATGCTGGAGAGAGTGTGAAGAAAAGGGAGCCCTCCTACAGTGTGGGTGGGAATGTAAACGGGTTCAGCCACTATGGAGAACAGTATGGAGGTTCCTTAAAGAAGAGCTACCATATGATCTGGCAATCCCACTCCTGGGCATATATCTGAAGAATAGTCCTTAATGCAATTGGCTCTGAGCATGTTTGCTCATGAGCAGAATCATGAATGAATACAGACATGTGGTTGCTCTTAGTTCTTCATCCTCTCTATCCTGTGTATCTTCACTAGGATACTGTCATTTGGCCAGCTCTTGGGCCTTTGTTCTCATCAGTACCTCCCTTTCTTGCTGAAATGGGGAAAGCTTTAGGTTGCCTTAAAGGAAGGCTTCCCAGTTGGTGCTTGTGGTAAAGAATCTGCCTGCAAATGCAGGCGATACAAGAGGTGTGGGTTCAATTCCTGAGCCAGGGGAGACCCCTGGAGAGGAAATGGCAACCTGCTCCAGTATTCTTGTCTGAGAAATCCCATGCGGAGGAGCTTGGTGAGCTACAGTCCATAGGGTCACAGAAAGTTGGACACTGAGCAACTAAGCATACAAAGGAAGGTGGGATACCTGTTGTTCCAGCCCACTTTATCAGTGCTCTGTATCATGATTTAGGGAATATCCCAGTAAAAATTAAGTTGTTTTGCTTTATTTTGTAGATTGTTTCTAATGGGAACGTGTAAGGAGAGGGTCTTCTAATTTGGATCTTTTATTTCCTGAAGGCCTTGGCTAATTTACCATTGAATAAGAGAGCTTAACATTGCTATAGCTTTGGTAAACTTTAGACAGCTTTAACTTTCTGATTCGAGGCCCTGACCTGTCTTTCCTTAGAGCATTCACTTTAGAAAACTTAACACTGTAAATTCTTTCTGTCTTGTTAAGATGTAAATCTTTTTAAAATCCTCTTGCCAGATTTATAACCCAGGAATGTCTTTCTTAAGGACCTGGAAACCATCTTTTTGAATTGTGAACATAAAAGAAGATAGCATCCTATCTCCCAGTCTTTACGGCAAACACAAATGGCCTAAACACAGAAGGAAAAATGTGCAAGCTCAGAAATAACTCACTGTACTTACATATCCCAGTGACCAGCTTCCCACAGTGGTTGTCCTCCAGTGCTTTTCCACCAGCTCATCCTAGTACTTAAAAACCCCTCCTGCCTTTTGGTTTAGTGGAGTTGAGTCCAGTCTGTCTCTCCAATTGCAATATCCAGAATGAAGTCATCCTTAGCTGTTTAACTTTGTCTAGTGCAATTTTTGTTTTAACACCATCTTCCCAACCCAGGGGTCAAACCCAGATTTCCTGCATTGCAGGTGGATTTTTTACCACTTGAGTCACCAGGGAAGCTCTGCTGGCTCAGACAATAAAACCATCTCACAGTCTTCAAATCGTAGATTGCCTTATGTTGATCTGGGCCCTATGTGGATGGAATGCTCTGGATCAATCTCTAGATTGTCCCTGGAAGCAACCTAGAGGAAATTCCCTCAGCCTCAGGACTACACAGAACATAATTTGAAACCTGCTGAATTCCAGCTTCCTCAAATGAGAGAGGTTTATCAGTTCTCTTAATTAACCATCCCCACCCCCACAGAGTGGAGAAGGAAATGGCATCCCATTCTAGTATTCTTGCCTGGAAAAATTCCATGAACAGAGGAAGCTGGCAGGCTATAGCCCAAGGGGTCACAAGAGTCAGACAGGGCTGAGTACACATGCACACACATCCTGCATAGACTATCATAGCCATGCAGGGTCTACTCTCTGGATCTTGGGACATTTTTTGTTTTTTAACAAGTGTTGTTGACTGAAAAAAGAAAGGCACAACCTAAAAGTTGAGAATTACATTTTTAATAAAATATATTTATTTTAGTGGGCTTGCTGAGCACTTAAGCCTGGGAGACAGCCTCTCAGATGGCTCTGAGAGATTGCTTCAGAGAGGTTAAGGGAGTAGCCAGGATGTATAAGAGGTGTTTTGTTGTTGTTTTTGTTTAAAAAAAGAAAAAAAGCTAGGTAGTTGGAATATCAAAAGATTACAGTTAATTAAAGAAAACCAGATATCTCAGATTTAAAAATTTAGCACTTTTTTGTGTTTGGGAGATTACAAGAGTCTGGGCTCAATGCAATCACTCCTCTAATATGTACCTCAGTTATCTAAGGCCAGTTTCTGGTTTTTCTCCATCCTGAATCCCCTCAGGGTGGACTGTCTGGGTGATTATAGTGGCTGGTAGCTTGATGGCACAACATTCTTTGTTTACCGATACGGGAGGTGACATTCTTACATTCCTCCGCCTCTCTCTTAACTGGCCTCTTACATATTATGGAGGTCTCTACAGAAGAGATGGTCACACCCAAAATGTCAAATACGTCAAAGGTGGTATTATAGCAAGGGTGTTAGGTGAGCCTGAGAAATGGAAAATTTCCTGCCAGATCAGTAAATGATGTCACAGTCATCAGTGATTGCATGGATGAGCCCTGAGGGAATTCAGGAAGGAAAGAATACCTGCTATCTAGCAGCCACCAGACTGCAGCCACTCCCTATGGTGAGCCCTGAGGAAACTCAGGATGTGAAAACACAGGATACTGGTCCCATATAGGTGAGGTATATATCAGAGGAATGATTTCAGCAAGCCCAGACTCTTGCATCTTTCCATACATAGAAAAGTGCTAAATTACTTCAGTTGACATATCTGCTTTATTTAATTAGCAGTAATCTTTTGATGTTCCTGTCTACCTACGCTTTTTTGCAAAACTCCTACATATCCTAGCTGCACACCCCCACCCTATCTCCTCCAGAACAGTGTCTTAGAGCTATAGGAAATGCTGCCTCCTAAGCTGCAGTCCTCATTTTTCCCCAAATCAAACTTAACTCACAACTTTCACGTTGTGTAATTATTTTTTCAACAAACGTAGTATTTAAACTCTCTGGGTGGGTCTGTCAAGCAAACTGAAACCAAGGCCTCGTGGTATCTATTAACTGGATTGACTTATTGGGGAGGAGGGAGAAAATTTTCTGGAAGAGTAGAGAATAGCAGGGTACCTGTTCCCTAGAATGGTCCCAGATGTCTGTCTGAGTTCCAGAGGGAACTCTGGGCAGAATTTCAAGGAAAAATGAGCCCTCTTGGGATACAAGCCTCAGTAATTCATAATGAGATAGTCTTCATCAAAAAGTATTACAATGTGGAGGCACAAGTTCATGAAACTGGAGTTCTTATTCTTCATATAATAATAACATAAAAAGCTGGAATAAACTTAGTTATAGTGGTAAGAAGCAATGATTCCACTGAGCAGCTGAGCAAATAATTTTTATAATGATACTTCTTATGACTTGACTTTTAATAAAGTCACATAAAAAAGGTTTCTATGTGTATAGAGGAATAGCAAATGGGGAAAAGAGGCACGTGAAAATGAACAGGAATTCAAATTTACTTGTTGTACATGGGGTTTACTTCCTTCTCATGTGGCATTTCCCAGAATATTTTTTTGGAACACCAGTATTTCCAGTCAAAAATGTTGGGTCACAGTGCATGCTGTAAGCATTGACTTCCCAGATGTGGATGTCACCAAACACAAGTTCATGTGCCCAATGTACAGGCCAAACAAACCGAAACATCAGTGTTTGGAGCAGAGAAAGGTTTATTGCAGGGCCATGCACAGAGACAGGTGGCTCATGGCCCCCAGACCCCAAACTCTCTGAAAGCTTTCAGCAAAACATTTTTAAAGGCCAGGTAAGGGAGGAGGGTCACAGGGTATGTGATCAGCTCATGCGCAATTGTCTGATTGGTTGGTGGTGACGTAACAAGGCTGTGTCACAGGGGTTAACATTATCAATTCTTAGGCTCCAGGTGACCTGGGGACTGCATGCTCATAGTCATCAAGTAGTTACTGTCTTTCATTTGGTGGAGGTTTTCCTGTCTGTAAAATGGTTCAGAAATTGTGCATCAGATACTTTTATCCAGGTACTTCAGAAACTAGCTAAAGCAGAGGATGGGGGATCAAGAGTCTGTCCCGAGAAGGTCCCATAGGTTTCTGCTGGGTAATAGATATGCACAATGCCATTTTAAGGAACTATGGTGGACAGACTCTAAGTTTCCATCAAGCTCTCTGTCTTCAGGGACTTCCCTGGTGATCCAGTGCTTAAGAATCCATCTCCCAATACAAGAGACTTGGGTTCGGTCCCTGGTCAGGGAACTTAAGATCCCACATGCCACAGAGTGACTAAACCCAGATGCCACAGCAAGAGAAGCCCTCACATGCACAACAAGGAGTCAGCACAGCCAAAAAAGATCTGCCTCCAGATGTTCGTGCTCATGCCCTTGTTCCTTCTCCCACTGAGTGTGGGACCTTTGGCTTGCTTCTGCAGGGGAGCAAAATAACCACCCCAAAATGCTCCTTTTGCACGTGGATTATTTCAAACTGAAGACAATCAAGACTCAAAAAAAGCAGGAAGAAACTTTGATCTTCTCCCTAAGTGTCTCAAAGAAGGACCTGTTGCAGGAAGGGAGCTATCACCATAGATAACTACACTGTGAAGCAGGTGTGTGGACAGGGAGGAATCTAACAAAGTCCATTTGTTAAAATTCCTATCTGAGTCCATTGTCTCTGCATGGCCCAGCATACATGTGTTTACTAAACTTTTGCTTTCCCATCTCCATGTGAATTGCCATCCTCTCCTTTGAAATCCCAAACCACTACTGCCAATATTTTCTTTTGTCTATAGCCAAAGATGGTATTTAAGATGAGAGTTTTGAGTAGTTTGGCAAGTTACACAGTTATCCTGGGTCTTTCCTGTATATACATGTTATTGCACTTCTGATTTTCTCTTCTTAATCTATAATATAATTCTTGGACCAGCCAGAAGAACCTAGAAGGGTAGAGGAAAATTTCTTTCTCTTCAACACTTGGAACCAATAGAATATAGCAAAGATGATAGCATGTTACATCCATAATCATGTTACATCATAGAAGACTGTACCTTGCATCTAGAGTCTCTAGAGACACTCCCTGCTGGTTTGAAGAAATAAATAACCATGTTGGAAAAGCCACTTGGCAAGGAACTAAAAGCAGCCTCTAGGAACTTATGGTAGCCTCTAGAAGTTGAGGGCAGCCTCCAGCAGAAAGCCAGCAAGAAGCCAGACCCACAGTTCTACAACTTCAAAGAAATGAATCTTGCCATCAACCTGAGTGGGCTTGGAAGTGATTCTTCCCCCAGTTAACCTCAGGATAAGAATGTAGCCTGAATGACACCTCAATAATACCCTTGTGAGACTTTGAGTTCAGGATCCAGCTAAGTTGTGAGACAGTAAGGATGTAGTATACCTTTAAAATGTTAAATTTGTATTAATTAGTTACACATCAATAAAAAAATGAATACAGCAACTGAACTATTTTGCAGTAGAGTGTGTGTTAGTCATTCAGTCATGTCTGACTCCTTGCAACTCCATGGGATGTAGCCCACGAGGCTCCTCTGTCCATGGAACTCTCCAGGCAAGAATACTGGAGTGGGTCCATGTGTATTACCCCCTTCTCCCCACTGGACTCTCTCTTAGGTATCTTAAACCTAACACTTTCCCCAAAGAAATCTTCCTGCATCTGAATACCACTGTCCACTTGGTCATACAAACAAACCCTGGGAATCATCTTAGTCTCACCTCACCTACCTCTCGTATATATATGTTGGCCAAGTCATATTGACTGTAATCTCTTGCAGCCTAGTTGTCTGCCTATTCCATTCTGATCCTGAGCAACTTAATGGAGGAAAAAATGTTCTTCCTAACTGGTCTCACTTTAAATTTTTTACTTTGTCTCATGTCTATAGACCTTAGGGGTCATCCTAAGGCAAGTGAAGTCTTCATAGCCAGGATTAGGGGACATTTTCCTCCAGCTTTTTTCTCTCTGGAATTCCTATCTGCCAGTCTGGAGGTGGGCTGTGATTTCCCGGTCCTTTTAGTTTCTCTGGTCAAAGAGGTGGTAATCTTTCTATCAGAGTTTTTAGCCTCCTGGACTGTGGAGGGTGCCCTGTGGTCCATCTTCAGGGCAAAGTTGCAAATAATGAAAAAAATGCCCCCCTGTGCCTCCCACTTCTCTAAATTTAGATTCCCCTCACCTGTTTGCTTTCTTTGGTTTCCAATTTGGAATCATTAAGATTGTGGGTTTTTTTTTTTTTTTTTTGGTGTCTGGTCCAGAGTTTATAGCTGTCATCAGTGTCAGGGATGCTCTTTGATAGCTTACTTTACCATTCTGGAAGTGGCATTCTGAGATATTTTTTTAAAATTATGTTTGAGTTTTTATTCCTTGTTTTTATTTATAGTATTATTGTGTTCTATTTAAAGTATGTGGTCTACCTAGTTTCTAGTATTCTGAATTGAGTGAGGTATGCTTATTGTCTTATAAGACATCTCATAAAATGATGACTGAAAAAATGTATTTTATATAATACACAGAGAGAAATAGTTTCAATACCTTCAGATATATTTTGTTTACTTGGTCTGTCAAAGACTGAGAAAATGAAATATAAATCCATTACTACTGTGTTTATTGGGCTTCACTGATAGCTCAGCTGGCAAAGATCCGCCTACTATGCAGGAGACTCTGGTTTGATTTCTGGGTCAGGAAGATCCCCTGGAGAAGAGAAAGGCTACCCACTTCAGTATTCTGGCCTGGAGAATTCCACGGACTATATAGTCCATGGAGTCACCAAGAGTTGGACACGACTGAGCGACTTTCACTTTCACTGTGTTTATTATTTCCCCTTATATTTCTGAAAGTTTTGCTTTATATATTTTATACAGTATTTTTAGAAGCATAAATATTCATGACATCTAGAGTTCCATTGTGAAGTTAATCCTTCATCAGTATAAAGTCATTATATGTGACTTCCTTTGATATTGATATTCTGAACCTTTCTTTTTATTTGTATTTACTTGGTGTGTGTACATATATATATAAAACTTCCTGTTTTGAATTTTTTGTTTTTACTTCTTTTT
The DNA here is from genome assembly GCF_032452875.1 of Bos javanicus. NCBI lineage: Eukaryota > Metazoa > Chordata > Mammalia > Artiodactyla > Bovidae > Bos > Bos javanicus. The sequence continues at coordinate 58,788,918 of NC_083881.1, read as the reverse complement.
AAAGCAGATGACTGGCTCAGGTTCCTAAAGCTTTGTTTCCCCTTCTCAGGGGAGACATTCTTTTATTTTAATCAGTATTGTTTTTATTTTTTTTTCCCCCTGGAGTATTAGTTATTAGGGAATTTGTATTATGGTTTATTTAATTATGTTTTCTACATTGCAACAGAATCTAATGAATCTCTTCCTTAATGAGATACGAAGAAATTAGGATAGTCAATCTTGTCATTTTTTTTTTATCTCCATTCTGGGAGTTTTGTCGTGCTATATTATAGGATTTTTGGTCCCCATAATATTGTTATCATACTCCGCTTTCCTTCTTAACAATTAATATATATTACTATGTATATAATTTATAACTATAACCATTTAACATTAATTCTGTGTTCAGATATATACAGAGGTGAACTTTCATAAAGTTTACATTTTGGTTTATTTTCATCGCGCTAAATTACATACTCAAGTAGATTCATCAGGATGTACATGTAGATGATGTATTCATGACCGTTCACATAGTTGACAGCCTTTGTTGACTTTGCATTGACAGGACTGTAAGGAAGCCTAGTCTGTGATGCACATTCTGTAGCAAGTGCTGCACTTTTGTCTAACAGCTATTTTTGCTGACAGATTAAAGCATGACTAAATTTTTCACTTGTAGGTGACCTTCTGGTCTAGGTATATGAAGGACTCTTTCCTTATTCTTAGAGATCAGTAAGCTCATTAAAATTTTTCTGAGTGTTAGCTGATAAGCCCTATCCTATGAATCTGTAGTTTTAGGTTCTCATTCAATTCAGGAATAGTTTATCTTTGAATTTTTATCTGTTGAATTTCTTCTTGTTTCATATTCAAACATGAATATTATCTCAATGATGGATTTCCATTCTTTTCTACAGTCTTGATTATCTTGTATTTAATCACATGCTTTGAACTATATGATATTCTGAAATCTGTCCTCCATTCAGAGGCTTTTATATTATTACTTCTCTTTTCTGCGTCCAAAGTGGTTTTAAGATCATCAGTGTCATTTTCCCCTTTAATGCATTTTATGCTAACTTTTTTTCAGTCCAGTGTGTTTTTTTTTTTTTTTTTTTTTAATCATCTCATTGCTATCTCCATTTCTTAGAGTCAGGATTTTCTTTAATTTCCTTTAAGAAGGTAAAGTTACCCAATATTTTTTCTGTTACTAGGGGGAAAAATCTTTGAACATAGGCTTTTTTGTCAATCAAACATAGCATACCATACTTTCCTTTAAGTCCCATTTTTATTGCATACAGACTTTCTTATTTTTCCTTTATTCATCTTAAATTGTGAGTACAGTTGACCCTTGAACAACATGGGGATTAGGAAGACAATCTGAACATAACTTAAGAGTTGGCCATCCATGGGGCATTTTCTCTATATTCAGAGTTCCACATCCACAGATTTAACCAACCACAGATCATGTTGTACAGCAGTATTTGCTACTGAAAAAAATCTGTGTATAAGTGGACTTGCACAAGTCAAACTTGTGTTATCCAAGGGGCCCAACTATACTGTTTTTGGGCCTTAAAGTCTGAGAATGGACACACCTCAGCTACCTTGTCTCCCTGAGGTCCATTTGAAGTCCCCTGTTAGAATCTGACTGGAGCTTTGATACTGGTATTTGCATCATTTCCATCATTCAGGCATCTAAAGGTGTGACATGAGCATTCACAATCAGGATATTTTGCCTCTGCCTTCCAACTTCCTCTGTTCTCAAGGAGAGGGTAGGGGCTCTTTGCTTGATGCAGTTGCCATTCTCCTTTCTGCACGTTTGTTCCCAACTCTTACAGTGACTCTCAGCTGAAGCAATGGCCAGTCACTCCAGTCCACCACTAGACTTTCAAGGGTGTCCCTGCAAGTAAAATATTCTCCACATTCCCCTGGCTTGGCAATAGGCCTGACTTTGCAGAGAAGTGGTGTAGTTAGTCTTTAATACTTTTAAACTGTGTGGGAGGAATGCATGTGTATCCGTGTCCCAGACTGGCTGAATGATCAAAACACAATGGCTTTATAGATTGGGTCAGGAAAAGAATGGAAGAATAGACTAAGATCTTGTTTCAGAACAAAGAACTAATGAAATTCAAAGTGTATTTGCATGAAATAGAGCTCTGTGTCTTTTTCCTATCATTTACCTGTGGTAAAATAAGATTACGTGTTATGAAACTCTTATGAAAGTGACAAATATTTCAAACCAAAATAGGCTTTTATTGTTAAAAAAAGTTACCCACATAGGATTTTTATTTCTGTATGCTACCTCATTTCAATTTTGCTTTTAAAAAAGTGGCAGGATAAATAAATGTATCACAGCTTTCAACTGTTAAAGGATACATTAAAATTCTAATATATCATTATTTTTTAGAGATGGTGATCCAATTTCTTATGCAATAAATTCAGTTAAAATTCTCAGAATAGAAGAAAGGATTCTTGGAAGATTTTGAAGTGAATAATGAAATAATTTGATAGTCTTTACATTAAACAAGGCAAAAATCTTTGAAAATAAAAATAAATCACTCAAGAACAGTCTTATGAACCCCTATCTAATGAATATATAATTTCTTAAGAATTTCTGGTTGAAAATGCCTTCTAAGACTTTAGTGGCCAACTTATTGCCACTGGAAGCATTATCTCAATATCCCTCTTATTCTTTTGTTTATAGATAATATCCACCAGCTTAGTACCTTGCTTGTTATTCAGTAAGAAGATGATGCCCAACTAATCATAGGTTTTTCTTTCTTTCTTTTTTTTTTAAGTTTCTGGGAAGAATTTACATTCCAAATATCTATAGAAGAGAAAAACTGCCAACATTCTTGGAAAAACACAATACTGATGCTTGTATTTCTATCTAAATTTCAAGTTCTCTTTTATTTCCTAGAATTAAACTTAAAGTCATACCCTTAACATTAATCATTAGTATGCCTTCACATCCCTAGACAGGTGTTAATAATTTAAATATATAAAATTTGTTTAATATGAAAAAAAAGAACGTTGGTTCAAGGAAATGATGACCAAGTAGAAACAGCACATTTTTTAACTTTTGATCTGAAGAGTATTGTCTTTGAAAATAATACCCAATGATGATGACAGTTGGGTTGATTTTCTACATTAGAATCTTCTTAGCTCTCTACCGTTGCAATCATAGATAAAAGACATTACAAAGAATAATATTCAACTGAACAAAATATTTTTCAAGGACAAGCTATTACAAAGTAATATCATATAATAAATTATGAAGCAAATGTTTGGGTTTCTACTACTTCAGTGTTTCTCTCTATTCCTTTGTCTATAGGGCAGCCAATCAAGAATTTATTGAAATTGTTTAAGCTTCCCTCCCAGGCAGGGGAACTTTGGTAACTCTACTGGACATCTCTACATTTAAAAGTCTGCCTGTTGTCACACAGGCAGCCAATCACCACTTTTATGTGGATTTTAAACCATAATTCTGAAATGGTTAATGAAACAATCCATATAAAGCACTTAGGGTAGTGCTAGCAAAGAATAGGAGAAGGCAATGGCATCCCACTCCAGTACTCTTGCCTGGAGAATCCCATGGACGGAGGAGCCTGGAAGGCTGCAGTCCATGGGATCGCTGAGGGTCGGACATGACTAAGCGACTTCACTTTGACTTTTCACTTTCATGCATTGGAGAAGGAAATGGCAACCCACTCCAGTGTTCTTGCCTGGAGAATCCCAGGGATGGGGGAGCTTCATCACAACTGAAGTGACTCAGCAGCAGCAGCAAAGAATAAGAACTCCATAAATCTTAGTTGTCATTATAAATTATTAATATCATCATTATATTGTTCTCTTGCTAGATAAACATTCCTAAATATATGAAATACTAGGAAAGCTTCTATTTCTTAGATTCCTTCAAGTTCTTTGAATGTTGCCAACATCTCTCTCTACTTAAAAAAGTTGACTTCTCTCTTACCTGTTCTATTTTAAATTTCTGTTTAATCCTAACCCTGTCTCTGTCCTTGCTCATTTTACTTTTACTCCCTTTTCCCCTCTCTTTATAAATTTGAATGCATGTATCCTTAACTTGATTTTAAGGTGGACATTATATCCCTATTATTTTTCTCTATAAATGCTCTTAATTTTATATTTGGAACAGTTTTCACAGAAAAGTAACCTATACTAAGTAACTTTTTTTCTCTGAATAGTCCCTAAAATTGAGAATTTCCCAAGTTTTTCTGAAAGCATATTCTTCATCTTATGATTAGTCAGGGGTCACACATTCAGTAACTACAGGTGTAAGAGGGGAAATTAATGGGTGAAGCTGGTTAGGTTTTTTTCTCCAGCAAACTGGAGAGAATGCAGGCAGCTACTTCTTACCTCCAACCAACTGTTGCCTAGAGGAAATGTAGGCTGGTGTTGCCAGATCATCCGATTTTTTTTTTTTTCCCCAGAAAAAGCAGGATTATGAAAAGTTTTGGTGAGATCTTCGGGTGTTTAAGTGTTATTAATCAATTTACAAATTTATAAAATACCACATGTTTAGGAAGCAACAGTTAGAACTGGACATGGAACAACAGACTGGTTTCAAATAGGAAAAGGAGTACATCAAAGCTGTATATTGTCACCCTGCTTATTCAACTTATATGCGAAGTACACCATGAGAAACGCTGGGCTGGAGGAAGCACAAGCTGGAATCAACATTGCTGGGAGAAATATCAATAACCTCAGATATGCAGATGACACCACCCTTATGGCAGAAAGTGAAGAGGAACTAAAGAGCCTCTTGATGAAAGTGAAAGAGGAGAGTGAAAAGTTGGCTTAAAGCTCAACATTCAGAAAACTAAGATCATGGCATCTGGTCCCATCACTTCATGGCAAATAGATGGGGAAACAGTGGCTGACTTTATTTTTCTGGGCTCCAGATTATTCATCTGCTCACTGCAGATAGTGACTGTAGCCATGAAATAAAAAGATGCTTACTTCTTGGAAGGAAAGTTATGACCAACCTAGATAGCATATGAAAGAGCGGAGACATTACTTTGTCAACAAAGGTCCATCTAGTCAAGGCTATGGTTTTCCCAGTGGTCAGGTATGGATGTGAGAGTTGGACTATAAAGAAAGCTGAGCACCGAAGAATTGATGCTTTTGAAGTGTGGTGTTGGAGAAGACTCTTGAAAGTCCCTTGGACTGCAAGGAGATCCAACCAGTCCATCCTAAAGGAGATCAGTCCTGGGTGTTCATTGGTAGGACTGATGTTGAAGCTGAAACTCCAGTACTTTGGCCACCTGATGCAAAGAGCTGGTCTTTTCAAATGAAAAGACCCTGATGTTGGGAAAGATTGAAGGCAGGAGGAGAAGAGGACGACAGAGGATGAGATCGTTGAATGGCATCACTGACTCAATGGACATGAGTTTGGGTGGACTCTGGGAGTTGGTGATGGACAGGGAGGCCTGGCGTGCTGTGGTTCATGAGGTCGCAAAGAGTTGGACATGACCGAGCAACTGAACTGAACTGAACACGTTTGTATATAAAATATATGAAATCTTGACATGTAGATGTGACAGAGATGTTGAGCTGTCCACTGAATATCTGTTTTCCATTCTGTTGGGTTAAATTCTTCCTGGAAAGTGACTGCATAGCAGGGATTAAGTTTCCTGGTATCCTTTGCAGTTAAGGGAGGCCACAAGATGATGTTTATATACTTTTACATTCATAGGTCCTGTTGTTACACAGCTAGCCTCTTCTTTAAGTAGATGTGGGGGATGTTAAAAGGTAAACTGAAAAACCAGCATTTTCATATTTCCACCAATAAGAAGTACAAATGTCAATATACAATGACAACTTTTTTTATGGCAGTGTTTTTTATGTGAAATGTATTACAGAAAATTTTAGACATCGTGATTATAACGTGTGTTAGTTGCTCAATTGTGTCTGACTATTTGCGACCCCATAGACTTGGTCCACCAGGCTCTTCCGTCCATGGAATTCTCCAGGCAAGAATACTGGAGTGGGTTGCCATTCCCTTCTCCAAGGGATCTTCCCAATTTAGGGATCAAACCTGGGTCTCCCACATTGCACACAGATTCTTTACCATTTGGGCTACCTAGGAAGCCAATTAATACTTGGCATTAATTACTTCTTTCATTTGAATTATAATACTTTGTTCATGTTGTTTTGTAGTTTAAAAATCATCAAAGGGAAAAAGGCTATCTTGTATTCACTGGATTTAATCCAATTGCTGATGGTAGAACGGCTTTTGTTTGACACTCACTCACCTAATGGCCTCCAACCGGGATAGACTCATCTTCTGGTGTGGAGCTGGGCAGAGAAGAGCAGGATGGGGCAGGAAAGCAGCAGCAGCAGCAGATGAGGAGGTGTGAGTTGGGTCTGTCATTCCTACTATTATCTGTCTCCAGTATCTTCAGTAGAAGTGGAACCAACAACAACCAGCAGGTTTTTGGAACCCCTGCTGGTGTCTTGGAGGGACCAGTCAGCCACTGAACCCAGAGTTGCTCTCAGCTGTATTTAAACCCCAAATCAAATCTACCACCAGGTGGCACTAAGCCACACACAGGACGTGCAGCCTTTGGTATGACATTTCTCCGAGGCTAGCTGAGCTCTCACCCTTGTCAGTTCCTTAACCTTGAAAAGAAAAAAAAACACAGCTCCGTATTTTGTGCCATGTAATCATGTTGTATCCCACATATTGTCTTATGGCAGGAGTGTGACGTCTTTTCCAATACATTTTCTCACTTGTTAATAACAACCCTAAGTGGGTGAGGCTGGTATACTGTTGTCCTTTTGGGTAAAGAAATGGAGGCACAAAGATATAGTGTGACACTAAATAAAACAGTAAACAATAAAATTGATTGCACATTTTTTAATTCAAAAATTAATATTAAATGGAAGTTTTTAATTGCTCTATTGTAAAAGCCCTAAGTAAAGCAGTTCATCTTAACTTGTGTAAATGGTTTTCATGCAGCCATGGCATTACAGTTCATATATGTTGCTCTCTTGTCATGTAACATCCAACAGATAAGGTCCCAAGGGCTCAGAACAGTTACTAATTGTTTGATCTTTACATTCTGTAACATAGATAGCCACTGTCTCAATCAAGCTACAGGCATCACGGTAACAGAGGGAATTTGTCTTACTGCTAGCTGTGTATAGCAGACAGACATCGATCTAATTTGTTGGATAGCTATTTTGTATTTTAAAATATAATTTTTAAAGAAACAAGATGCCTAAGGACTTTTATTCTAATTTTACATGGACTAGAATTAGTTTTCTCTTTTTAACCTACTCTAATTCTCTTAGAATTAAATATAGTTTAAAGATGAATAAACAAACAGATAGCCATACTATGATTTAGGACTTCCCTGGTGATCCAGTGGTTAAGAATGCACCTGCCTATGCAGGGAACATAGGTTCAGTCCCTGGTCCAGGAAAATCCCACATACCGTGAGGGAGCTAAGCCCGTGTGCCACAGCTGCTAAGCCCGTGCTCCACAACACAGGAAGACACTGCCAGGAAAAGCCTAGGCACTGTGACTGGGGAGAACCCCAGTTCATCAATGAAGACCCAGCACAGCCAAATATAGTACATTTTCAAAAAACATACTATAATTGACCAACTAGGCTCCTAACTCAAAGTCATTAATAAATTCAAAGCTGTCATGCTATTAATGAAACCTACATTATTTAACATTGATTAGCAAAGGAAGAGTTGGGCTTAAAATGTGTCTGTAGTATGGCAAGATACCAGATTGCACTATTTAATTATGTAATAACAAATGAAAAAAACTATGAATTTTGAAGGAAGATTCAGATGTCCAAGAGTTCCATGAATTTGAGCAAAGTATATGCATTTGTTTTAAAGACTGAATACCAACTTTGTTGAATGGTTCTAAATTGGAGGGGCAAATTATTCTAGTAAGAGAGCATTCATACTTCAAACACTAGAAGAAACAAAAAATAGACAAATATGTTCCCAATTCTGCATTAATTATTAATTCAGAGGGCTGATCCCATGAGGTTCCATACATGAATAATGAACAGTCATTTGTATCAAACCTATAACTTGTTTATGGGCAAGGGAGACCTTTTCTTTATGAACAAGGAACTAACCACATTTTAAACTTCAGAAATAACTCATGAAAAAAGGAAACTTTTGCAGCTTATCAACATTCTTATTTAATAATTTCAGTTGCTTGGAGGTAAAACTTACCTTTCATGTTAATCTAAAATATTAATCTTTAATATGCATATTTTAAAGAGACATCACTCAAAATAGAAAAAAGACAAAAAATACTACATATGTTGATATATTTCATTGATTCTAAGATGAGCTTTTTCACACTTGATATGCTAACTTCAGGATGCATCTTCAAATGAATGATGTGTCATAGTGTAATTGACAGCAACTTTTTTTCTTTCTTGGTAGTGAAAAAATAATCTTAAAATTAATGACTTTCAGATTCAATGAAATATGTGATCTGTCTTCTACCTCTCTCTGTTTGAACCAAATAGATTCTCTCCCCCAAATTTGTATCGCCTCCCTCTCTTTTTCCTTATCTTTAAAAATGTATCTTAAGAACACTCCTACTATCCCTAGTATTCCATAAGTATTAAGTATATGTATACATGTTTTATACAAACATATTGCATAAATATATAATTTTATAGTTAGATATATTATTATGGAATATACTTAAAAACTTAAAAGCTCTTGCATAGGAAAGGAAACTATAAGCAAGGTGAAAAGACAACCCTCAGAATGGAAGAAAATAATAGCAATTGAAACAACTGACAAAGGATTAATTTTTAAAATATATAAGCAGCTCATACAGCTCAATACCAGAAAAACAAATAACCCAATCAAAAAATTGGGAAAAGACCTAAACAGACATTTCTCCAAAGAAAATGTACAGATGGCTAACAGACACATGAAAAGATGCTCAACATCGCTCATTATTGAAAGTGAAAGTGAAGTTGCTCAGTCGTGTCCGACTCTTTGCGACCCCATGGACACAAGGCTCCTCCATCCGTGGGATTTTCTAGGCAAGAGTACTGGAGTGCGTTGCCATTTCCTTCTCCAGGAATTCTTCCCAACCCAGGGATCAAACCCAGGTCTCCCGCATTGTAGACAGACACTTTACCATCTGAGCCACCTCAAAACTACAATGAGATATCAACTCACACCGGTCAGAATGGCCCTCATCAAGAAGTCTACAAACAATAAATGCTGGAGAGGGTGTGGAGAAAAGGGAACACTCTTGAACTGTTGGTGGGGATGTAAATTGATATAGCCACTATGGAATATGATATAGAGATTCCTTAAAAAACTAGGAATAAAACCACCATATGAACCAGCAATCCCACTCTTAGGCATACACCGTGAGGAAACCAAAATTGAGAGAGACCCATGTATCCCATTTTTCATTGCAGCACTATTTACAATAGCTAGAACATGGAAGCAACCTAGATGTCCATCAACAGATGAATGGATAAAGAAGTTGTGGTACATATACACAATGGAATATTACTCAGTCATAAAATGGAATGCATTTGAGTCAGTTCTAATGAGGTGGATGAACCTAGAACCTATTATACAGAATTAAGTGAGTCAGAAAGAGAAAGATAAATACTGTATTCTAACACATATATACAGAATCTAGAAAAATGGTACTGGAGAATTATTTACAGGGCAACAATGGAGAAACAGAGAATAGACTTATGGACATGGAGAGAGGGGAGAAGAGGGTGAGATGTATGGAAAGAGTAACATAGAAACTTACATTTTTTTTTTCCTCCTCTATTTTACATATAGTAATGTATCTTAAGAACACTCCTGCTATCCCTAGTATTCCATGAGTATTGAGCCATGAGTATTGAGTGTATGTGTACATATTTTATATATACATATTATATAAATATATAATTTTATAGTTAGATATATTATTATGGATTATACTGAAATTTCACCAAGGGGAGGAGATAACAGGAAATCCTCAGTATAAGTTGTCAAATTCACACAATATGTATGTGATCATATTTTGGGTCTTATCAAGTTTATTGCATGATGACCTAGAGACAGCCACTTTGACACTTCTTGAAAATAAAACAAAGTTTAAAAACTTTCCTAGATAACATGATCTAAAAACTTTTCATTCATCTTATATTTTTTCTCAATTATGTCCAAATGATAGCAGTAATAATAATGCCAATTTCTTTATGCCCTTTTGCCTAAGTTTTATTTTTATAACATAAAATAATTACATAAACTTTTCTGTATCATTGTGGTGATGATTATTTCTCATATATTTATGGCTAAAATTTGGTGATTTCATCTTTTGGTGTCACTTGCATTTCAAAATTGGAGAAGGAAATGGCAACCCACTCCAGTGTTCTTGCCTGGAGAATCCCAGGGACAGGGGAGCCTGGTGGGCTGCCGTCTCTGGAGTCAGACAGAGTCGGACATGACTGAAGCGACTTAGCAGGAGCAGCATTTCAAAATTAAATTGCAAAACTGCTGGAATAGAGTCAGTCATCGAGAATTATGCTATATTTTTCCTCTGTAATTTCTCACTGCTTCTGATACAGTTGAAATAGTGTTAAAGGCTAATTGACTTTAAAGATTCAACTCTTCAGGCTGTTTATAAACAATGTAAACCTAATCAACCCATTTTAAATAGTAATCAAACTAGTTATATGACATTTTTATTATTTCAATATTCACATTCTAGCTATTTTATCAATATTCATGCTAATTCAAATTATTTCAATTTTCACATTTCCACTATTTGACTATATCTTCACACATTTTCATGTGAAAGTGAAGTGAAAGTCATTCAGTCATGTCCAACTCTTTGCAACCCTATGGACTATACAGTCCCTGGTATTCTCTAAGCCAGAATACTGGAGTGGGTAGCTTTTTCCCTTCTCCACATATTTATATGATTCTCCCCTTATTTCCCTTACAAAATTAAAATGGCTTAATTTTTAAAAACAATTGGTAACAATTTTTAAGATAAAGAAGATAGACTTTATTATTTGTGTACACTTTGGTCACGATGAAGGGAGATAAAAGTACTTGGAAAAGGGATCAGATGGTTACCATAACTAAGCATTTAAATGTAGTTCTGTGGTTTCTGGCATTCAGGCTCCAAAAATTAAAAATACAAAAAGCAATAGCACTCATATTTTCTGGTAAATGTGTCAGTCCTTCAAAAGATAGAATGATTTGAATCTGAAGTTCAAAATAGATTCATCAGTTAGTTTCTTATACAAAGCTCAATGAGTAACATCATGAAGTTGGACATGGAAGTAAAGCAGAACTGGTATGTACAATAGGAGTTACACATTTTTATCTGGACTAGGTGATGTGTGTAAAATCCATAGTGTTTACAACTGTAATAATTTGAAGGTCTTTCTCTTTTGTAAATTATTTTATTTTGTGGAAAAGACATAAATCTGTTGAATGTCATAACAGAGATAACCCATACACTTCTTCAAAATGGTCTGTAAGTACAGTGTTCTTATTCTCACTAATATAACTGTATAGAAGTTTAAAATGTAAATGTCATTTACTCAATGACTGTCACCGAAATTGAATATATATGTGTGTATATATATATATGTTGTGCGTGCACACATACATCCCATTCATACAGCTTTCATTAACCTATACAAAGCATTGATTACCTTTTGTCAACATTTTAACCACCAAAATGTGGCTAGTTAAAAGTTAAATATCTTAGCCCTGTGTTTCCCTTTTGATAATGGTGAGTAGAGAGCCTACTGAACTTTACAGAGCAATACAGATCTTCTGAGTTTTTCAGGAATTTTTTTGGTATAAAATAAAATGCTTTTACACATGAATGATTCACATAGAAGTAAATCTCTGCCCCTCTCATCAATTCTTGAAAGTTTCAAGATTTTTAAAGCCCAAAAGCAATGGAAAAGCTGTCACTTTCTGTTATTTTCAGGTCAAGCCTTACTTAAATGACTGATAAATCTGGTGGACTTTGCAGCTTCAAGCCACAAGTACAAATTTTTAATTTTAAAAGAAATTCTGAATCCAAATTACATGATAAATTCTTGGGTCATCTCTGCTTTCCTGGATCAGTCATAATGGAAGAGATTTCAGGCATGAAGCTCCATTGGGGCTTAGAGCAAATGAATGACTGCACAATTTAACCCAAAATAAGACATTTGCATGGCCTGAAACCTTTGCATTTAACCAGCAACATTCTTCTAGAAGGCTACTGACAAGGATTAGGAAGAATATCAGGTTCTTACACAAATAAAATTGAGACTTAAGCCTCCTGCCAGTCCTAGAGAAAACTACAACACTAGGGAAAGAAAACAAATTTCTAAGATTAAGCCATTATTTCAGGGTATAAGAATGCTCAAGTGCCAAGTCCTGATCTCTCGGCAGCAAGATTTATTGCAAGGCCTTCTAGACCGTGGTGCTAAAATACCTAATATACTTACTGCTCTATTTGCTTTTGGCTCAGAAATCAGACAAGGCTGAGTCTCAAGGTAGAGACATCAGTGAAGTGATTGAAAAGGTAGGGACTGGTAGATTTTAATGAAGAATTAGAGTTCCTACCTAGTTAATAAAAAAATATTAACCTAGTTAATGAAAACACAGTATCACAATGGTGTCCAGGGCACATAATAAAAGCACCGAAAGAGTAGCTTAACCATATCTTATTTAGGTTCCCTGCTTCATAGCATAGAATTAGGAAATATGTAATTCAGGTTTGGTACATCAGTTCAAGTATGCCATCAAAAATTCATTTGCCTTCTGATTTCCAGATCTGCTGTTCTTAACACAGTATTTTTCTCATGCTCTCAAGATATCTACTCATTATATCCGTATTGCTGGTGGTGACATTTATTTATTAAAAAAAATCTCCAACAACTCATCTGGAAATATAACACATGACCATCCTTAATTGCAGTTGAGACCAAATGATTAAATTATTTTCTTTAGATATATTGATGTCCTGAACACAACTGCAGTTATGTTAGAAAGGAAAAAAAAGTTAAATGGATATTGGGTAGATACCTTCATTTTCTGCTCTGAATTTTCATATTCAAAAACCATGTATTTTGATATTGGATTATAAGATGTCCATGATGAAATGAATAGAGAAATTGTTGCAGAAACCCTAACCTTGAGGACATGAAGTAAAAATGGAATACTATACTTGAGAACTATTTACCTTTATTATGGAAACATAACAAACAACAAACTCTTTGGACTTTTTAAAGCTATTAAAGAAAACACAAAGTATATGGATATAAATGAAATTACAGACCCCATTCTTCATTCCCGAAATAGAAGGATATAAATGTGTATCATACACTGTTTTGATAAAAAAGTATAACTTGCAAATTTTTAATGTATTATCTTATTTTGGAGATAGATATGCAATCTCATTTGAGATATCTTCTGTGAGGTAACACTGAATTTTTAATGCTATTTGGAAGAGATTGTAGGAATAAAATGTCTTATCAACCCATTATGTTTCTCAGAGAGATGAAATTAGCATTTAGACATAGTTTTGCAATAGTCCTTTTAAAATAATTATATTCAGGTTTGTAGCTTTACATATTGTTAGTAAAATGCTATCTTAGAATATACTGTTTGTAACATCCCAATGCAAAATTCAAGCTTGCCAATTTTTGTTCGGATTCCTTTAATAAATTTCATTTGTACTGAACACTTCAGCTCTATTTAACCAAGGGAGAGATTTTCCATTTTATTGCCCATGTAAAATTACAACTTACTTTAACTCCATTCTTGTTTTTCAAATATGGTTATGTTATTATGAACATATTTTGTTAAGCACCCATCAAAATGTAGTATAATTTTATCCTTTATTTTCTAGAGTAGAGACTGCACCATGAATTTTTTAAAATAACATTTTCTTCGATTGACTTCAGATTTCTTTCTTATCAATAAGAATTATATCATTTCTAACCTTTTCATTATGAAGCCACATGGATGTGAAATATAAGTCAACACAATAAAAAATGAGGATGAACGGGCTTGAGATTCTGTAAGTGTGCTGAAAGGCAGGTTTTGTTGCGGTTGTTTAAGTAGTCAAGCTATTACTTCATTGCTGTAGAAATATGATGGCTCCAATTTTGTTTACAATGTGATTGAGGAAACACTTAAACAGGAAGGAAAAAAGACAATGGCATTTCATATGGGATATTCATGATGAAAAGTCACCTTTTAAATATAGCATTCACTGTAGTGGGACCAAGAAAATGCACAATGGCATTTGATAACATCTCAGAGCTACATGTGTGATCTAAAATTCAAATGTTTTCAGGTGTCTTAATGTAAGGAACAGACAAAGTCTTTTTAAAACTCTGTAGGACTTGAAAGACAACACTACCTCTCTGCTTTCGGGAAGAATGGATTAGAGACTGGATACAGAGGGAAGAAAACTGATGCAACACTTATTTTAGTCACTTTGCTGTAGAATAGGAGACAACAGAGTAGGAGTTAATCTTCTGCTGGCGGTTTCTTTCCTCAGAGATGGTATCTGTTGATTTGTCTTTATTGTCTGGTTTTGAAAGAAACCTTGGCAGTACAGTAATGCAGGCATGCTGACCAACCTACCTGTGGATGCCAGAGTGTTAGGATATCAAGAAAGTAGAAATATGGTTGGACTGTTTCTGCTGACAGTAACTGAGTTCGTGAAATAAAGGTTGCCGGATATAAACTAGTTAACATAAGGATTACCTACCTACCTGGCAGTATATGTAAAGGATAGTCCACGAAGGAAACAAAAAACGCTTATTTGTTGTGAATGGGGTATTTGGCAAAGGAAAATTCTCTATGTGTGTCTTATTATTTTTTTGATAAGTTTTGTTGGTATATAGTTGATTTATAATACTATGTTGTATTGGTTTCTGGTGTAAAGTGAATCAGTTATACATATACATATATCCATTCCTTTTTTAGACTTTTTTACATACAGGTCCTTACAGCGTATTCAGTAGAGCCCTCTGCTCTGATTAGTTCTAAGTTCTAATTAGTTATCCATTTGTCATCCCATATACTAGTGTGTATATGTCAGTCCCCATCTCACAATTTACCTCTCCCTTACCGCTTAATCCCCTGGTAACCGTAAATTTGTTTTCTACATCTGTGACTCCTTTTCTGTTTTGTAAATAAATTCATTTATACCGTATTTTAGATCCCACATATAAACAGTATCACATGGTATTTGTCTTTGTCTGACTCCCTTCACTCAGTGTGACAATCTCTAGGTCCATCCATGTTGCTGCAAGTGGCAGATTCCCTTCACTTTTTATGACTGAATAGTATTCCATTGGGGGTTTCCAGCTTGCTCAGTGTTTAAAGAATCTGCCTGCCAAGCAGGAAATGAAGGGTTTGACCCTTGCATTGGGAAGATTCCCTGGGAAACGAAATGTCAACCCTCTCCAGTATTCTTGCTTGGAAAATCTGAAGGACAGAGGAGCGTGGTGGGCTACAGCCCATGGTGTAGCAACGAAAACAGCAACAACAATATTCCATTGTGTATATGTATCACATCTTCTTTATCGACTCGTATGTTGATGGACAATTAAGTTGCTTCCACACCTTGGCTATTGTAAACAGAGCTGCATGTTTACAGGTACAGGGTACTTGTATCTTTTGAATTATGGTTTTCTCAGAATACACGCCCAGGAGTGGGATT
Source organism: Bos javanicus (assembly GCF_032452875.1). Lineage (NCBI taxonomy): Eukaryota > Metazoa > Chordata > Mammalia > Artiodactyla > Bovidae > Bos > Bos javanicus. The sequence goes on along the minus strand of NC_083881.1, from coordinate 58,773,218 downwards.
GCCAGATCATATGGCAGTTCTATATTTAGTTTTTTAAGGAACTTCCATACTGTTCTCCATAATGAAAAGATGTTCAACATCACTAGTTATTAGAGAAATGCAAATCAAAACCATAATGAGGTGTCACCCCATACTTGTCAGAATAGTAATCATCAAAAAACCTACAGACAATAAATGCTGGAGATGGTGTAGAGAAAAGGGAATCCTCCTACACTGTCAGTGGGAATGTAAATTGGTACAATCATGAGATTTTTCATCTACCTGACTAAAAATTATTACATTTGGGAATTTCAAGCTAATATAACTTTATAGTTTTATTGTGATATTTTGAACTATATTGTATATTTAAAATGCTTACCCCAGTTCTTGACTAATAGTAAACATTCAGTAAATATAGTTATAATTAATATTTCATTAATACTATAAATTGTAAATATCTTTAAAAGATTTTTCATATATACACTGGTTTCATAAGTGGTTCCTCTTTTTTTTTAATCAACTCATTGAATATACATACAATACAATGCATATATTTTAAGTGATCAGTTCAATGAGCTTTGACAAATATTTACACCATGTGACCACTACCTCAGTCAAGATACAAACCATTTTCACTACCAGAGAAAATTCTTTGATGCCCCTTTTCAGTCAACCCTAAACCCCTAAAACCACTATCACCAATTTGGAGTTGTAGAATTCTAAATCAGAAGAGTATTGTACCTACATTTCTGTGTCTGATTTATTACCCTCATTATAATATTTAGATTTATTTATGTTGCTATATGTACCAGTAGTCTATTTTTATTGCTGAGGAACATTGTATTATATGAATATTCCATGTTTTGTTTAGACATTCACATGTTGATAAACATTAGATGATTTCCTGTTTGGAAAATGAAAATAGCTGTACAAACATCGATGTCTTCTTATGTGTGTGTCAGTCATTCAGTAGTGTCCAACTCTTTGCGACCCCATGGACTATAGCCCTCGAGGCTCCTCTGTCCATGAGATTTTCGAGCCAAGAATACTGGAGTGGGTTGCCACTTCCTTCTCCAGGGGATCTTCCTGACCCACGAATCGAACCTGGGTCCTCCTGCATTGCAGGCAGATTCTTCACCATCTCAGCCACCAGGAAAGTCTTCTTATAGCCACATCTTTTCACTTTTCTTGAGTAAATATCTAGGAATAGAAATGCTGTGTCATTGAGTAGGTGTGTGTACATATATGTGTGTGTGTGTGTGCATAACTTTATGAAAGTTAAAGTTCCCAAAGTGGCTGAACCATTTAACTTCTATCATCAGTGTGTGAGAATTTCATTTACTCTAAATTCTTGTCAGCATTTTGTTTTGTCAGTTTTTAATGGCTGTAGAGTGGTATCACATTATTGTTTTGATTTTATTTTACTGATGACTTACATTGAATATCTTATGATGTACTTACTGGCCATTCATATATCTACTTTTGTCTTTTGCCCATTTTATTGGGCTGTTTTTCTTAATATGAATATCTGAGTATATTTGAATAGGAGTGTGTTGTCAGAGAAATGTTTGCAAATGTTTTCTGTCATTTTGTAACTTGACTTCTCAGTTCCTTCATAGCATATTTTGAGAAGCATAAGTTTAAAACATTTTTTAATGATTAATGTGTTTTCTTCCTCTGTAAAAATCTTTTTGAATCTTAAGCTCATTATTTCACAATCTTTTTTTCTTTCATACAAGAATTTTGAATTCTGTTGACTTGGATTCAGTTTCATTGATATTCCTGCCATTGTGTTAATTATGCTTGAATTTAAGTAACAGGTGTCCAAGACTTTGTTTTTCATTCTAGTCCTCAATTTTTTATGCTGCCAAGGGGATTTGTTACTAAAATTTAATTGTATCAGGATTTGGTTACAACAGTAACCATTTGAGAGTGACATAACATTTTGAGAGTGAATTCAGAGGACTCTGAAACTAAGCATTATGATACTGCTGCTGCTACTGCTAAGTCACTTCAGTCTTGTCTGACTCTGTGCAACCCCATAGATAGCAGTCCACCAGGCTCCCCCATCCCTGGGATTCTCCAGGCAAGAAAACTGGAGTGGGTTGTCATTTCCTTCTCCAATGCATTAAAGTGAAAAGTGAAAGTGAAGTCTCTCAGTCATGCCCGACTCGTAGGGACCCCATGGACTGCGGCCCGCCAGGCTCCTCCATCCATGGGATTTTCCAGGCAAGAGTACTGGAGTGGGGTGCCATTGCCTTATCCAATTATGATACTGCTAGACTTCAAAGCTTCATAACCTTAAGTCTGCTAGATCATGGACCTGTGAGACTTGGGAGTCTATGAGACTTTGAGATTCTGAGAAAGTGTAGTTGACTTAAAGTATTAGTTTCAGATATGTAACATAATGATAATCTTCAAAATTTTTAAAGATTATTATCTTTTTAAGATTATTGTAAAATATTGACTATCTTTCTTGTGCTGTACAATATAACCTTGTAGCTTGCTTTATGCTTATTAGTTTGTACATCTTAAATTCCTACCCATATCTTGTCACTCTCCATTTTCCTCTCTCAATCGATAACTACAAGTTTGTTTCTGTTTTTTATATTCAATTATTTACTTTTTATCAGTTCAGTTTGGTCACTCATTCATGTCCTACTCTTTGCAACCCCATGGACTGCAGCACACCAGGCTTCCCTGTCCATCACCAACTCCCGGAACTTATTCAGATTCATGTACATTGAGTCAGTGATGACATCTAACCATCTCATCCTCTGACATCCCCTTCTCCTCCCGCCTTCATTCTTTGCAAGCACCAGGGTCTTTTCAAATGAGTCAGTCCTTTGCATCAGCTGGCCAAAGTATTGGAGTTTCAGCTTCAACATCAGTCCTTCCAATGAATATTCAGGACTGATTTCCTTTAGGATGGACTGGTTGGATCTCCTTGGAGTCCAAGGGACTCTCAAGAGTCTCCTCCAACACCACAGTTCAAAAGCATTGATTCTTCAGCACTCAGCTCTCTTTATAGTCCAACTCTCACATCCATATGCGACTACTGGAAAAACCATAGTTTTGACTAGACGGACCTTTGTTGGCAAAGTAATGTCTCTGCTTTTTAATATGCTGTCTAGATTGGTCATAACTTTCCTTCCAAGGAGTAAGTGTCTTTTAATTTCATGGCTGCAGTCACCATCTGCAGTGATTTTGGAGCCCAAGAAAATAAAGTCTCTCACTGTTTCCATTGTTTCCTCATCTATTTGCCGTAAAGTGATTGGACTGAATGCCATGGATCTTAGTCTTCAGAATGTTGAGTTTTAAACCAACTTCTTCACTCTCTTTCACTTTTATCAAGAGGCTCTTTAGTTCTTTGCTTTCTGCCATAAGGGTGGAGTCATCTGAATTTCTGAGGTTATTGATATTTTTCCCGACAATATTGATTTCAGCCTGTGCTTCAACCAGCCTGGCATTTCACATGATGTACTCTGCATATAAGTTAAATAAGCAGGGTGACAATATACAGCCTCGACATACTCCTTTCCCAATTTGGAACCAGTCTGTTGTCCTGTGTCCAGTTCTAGCTGTTGCTTCTTGACCTGCATACAGATTTCTCAGGAGACAGGTCAGGTGGTCTTGTGTTCCCATCTCTTGAAGAATTTTCCACAGTTTGTTGTGATCTTCACAGTCAAAGGCTTTGGCATAGTCAATAAAGCAAAAGTGAATGTTTTTCTGGAACTCTCTTGCTTTTTCAATGATCCAACGGATGTTGGCAATTTTATCTCTGGTTCCTCTGTCTTTTCTAAATCCAGGTTGTACATCTGGAAGTTCACAGTTCATGTACTGTTGAAGCCTGGCTTGGAGAATTTTAAGCATTACTTTGCTAGTGTGTGAGATGAGTGCAATTGTGCAGTAGTTTGAGCATTCTTTGCCATTGCCCTTCTTTGGGCCTGGAGTGAAAACTGACCTTTTCCAGTCCTGTGGCCACTGCTGAGTTTTCCAAATTTGCTGGCATATTGAGTGCAGCACTTTCACAGCATCATCTTTTAGGATTTGAAATAGCTCAACTGGAATTCCACCACCTCCACTAGCTTTGTTTGTAGTGATGCTTCCTAAGGCCCACTTGACTTTGCATTTCAACATGTCTGGCTCTAGGTGAGTGATCACACCATCATGGTTATCTGAGTCATGAAGATCTTTTTTTATATAGTTCTTCTGTGTATTCTTGCCACCTCTTCTCAATATCATCTGCTTCTTCTAGGTCCATGACATTTTTGTCCTTTATTGTGCCCATCTTTGCATGAGATGTTCCCTTGGTATCTCTAATTTTCTCAAAGGCTAACAGAGTTTTGCCAAGAGAACACACTGGTCATAGCAAACACCCTCTTTCAACAACATGAGAGGACTCTACACATGGACATCACCAGATGGTCAATACCGAAATCAGATTGATTATATTCTTTGTAGCTGAAGATGGAGAAGCTCATCAGTCAGCAAAAACAAGACCAGGAGCTGACTGTGGCTCATATCAGGAATTCTTTATTGCCAAATTCAGACTTAAATTGAAGTAGAGAAACCCACTAGACCATTCAGGTATGACCTTAATCATATCCCTTACGATTATACAGTGGAAGCGAGAAATTGAATTAGATCTGATAGACAGAGTTCCTGAAGGACTATGGACAGAGGTTTGTGACATTGTACAGGAGGCAGTGATCAAGACCATCCACAAGAAAAAGTAATGCAAACAGGCAAAATGATTGTTTGAGGAAGCCTTACAAATAGCTGAAAAAAGAAGAGCAGCAAAAGGCATAGGAGAAAAGGAAAGATATACCTATTTGAATGCAGAGTCCACATTTAAGTGATAACTTAAAGACTTGCCTTTCTCTATCTCACTTATTTCACTAAGCATAATACATTCCAGCCCCATCCGTGTGTTGCAAATGGCAAAAATTCATTCCTTTTATGTCTGAGTAGCTGCAGTCCATGGGGTCGCTAGGAGTCGGACACGACTGAGAGACTTCGCTTTCACTTTTCACTTTCATGCATTGGAGAAGGAAATGGCAACCCACTCCAGTGTTCTTGCCTGGAGAATCCCAGGGATGGGGGAGCCTGGTGGACTGCCGTCTATGGGGTCGCACAGAGTAGGACACGACTGAGGCGACTTAGCACCAGCAGCAGTATTCCATTGCACATATACCACATTGTCCTCACCTATTCATCTAGTGATGGATACGCAGGTTGCTTCCATATATTGACTATTGTAAATAATGCTGATATAAACATTGGGGTGCATGTATCTTTTCTAATTACTGTTTTTTTCAGAAAAATACCCAGGAGTGGAAACGCTGGCATGATTATCGACACTGAGCATCTTTTCATATGCTTATTAGCTATCTGTACATCTTCATTGGAAAGATATCTATTCAGGTCTTAAGCTCATTTGTAATCAGATTGTTTTTTGATATTAAGTTGTATGTCTTGTTCATATATTTTGGATATTAACCTCTTATCAATAGTAACATTTACAAATATTTTTCCACTAAATAGATTGTCTTTTTGTTTTATCAGTGGTTTTCTTTCCTGTGCAAATGCTTTGAAGAAATAGAAAATATGAGTAGTCTTAAGTATATTAAGATTGCTATGCAGTCTTGAGAGATTTTACAGTTTTAGGAGTGGTTTCCATGGTGGTGGTATTTTATGGACATATTTTCCATGTTGCAAACTGTGAGATTTCAAGACCAAAAGGCTGTGAAACTTAGAGGTCTTGATGTTATAAGACTGCATACAATGGGGTCTGAAATTGAGGACCGAGGACTACTGAGACTGTGACAGTGGGAAGATTGACAAGAGTCTCTGAGATTACAGGATATCAAAATTGTGATACTTTGAAACCAGATTGATCTTTTGGCTTTCCAGCCATTCCCAGCCTCTGATTATGCAGCAAAATTTGTAGATGCAATACTTTGGCCACCTGATGCGAAGAACCAACTCATTGAAAAAGACCCTGATGCTGGAAAAGATTGAAGGCAGGAGAAGAAGGGGGCAACCAAGGATGAGATGGTTGAATGATATCACTGACTCAAGGGACATGAGTTTGAGCAAACTCCGGGAGATGGTGAAGGACAGGGAAGCCTGGCATGCTGCATCCATGGGGTCATAAAGAGTCAGACTTTAGCGACTGAACAACAGCAACAGCAATGAGCAGAGAAACGTGTCTTTGGGTTTGAGCTTTTTCCAGATTGAAGCCTGACACACTAACCCACAGATATGTCAGAAGTTTGCCTGGCTTCTCCTCATCTAAGCCAGGATTTTCATTTTACCAAAAATGTGTCTCTCCTGTCCTCTCCTCCTAACACAGCTTTGGCCATGGGTCTCGAGGATGGAAGTTTCCTCCATCTGCTCCCTTGTAAATGCACAATGTCTCATTCCTCTGAGTTTAGTGTTTTTAGGTCCTACATTTCTTTGTGTTCACGTATCTTTAAAGAAAATATGTATATCTGGAGTAAAATGTTTACCTTTACATTGAAGTATATAATAAAACTGAATGATTTCTACTAATTAATGTAACTTTGCCAAAGCAGAATCGCTAACTTCTGCTGGATTGTCCAGGCAGCTAGAAGCAGTGATTCCCCATGCAGGAACACCCAGGAGAAACTTGAGAAACCCCATTCCATAAGCTTCCTTTCAAGAGACCCCACCACATTCTTTGTACATGCACCCACACAGACTTAGGAGTGTGGATATGTTCCCCATTTTCATATGCTTTAGTTTCTTCTTTACTGTGATAATCACAAAATTGCCAGTTGACATATGACAATACAGATAATATTTCAAGCTTTACATTATGTCTGTATCTGTCTATCTTTCTGAATATGTACATTTGTGCAGTAATTTCTTATTTTTTCAGTAGGAGTAACAGTATTTCATATCCTTCTACATTCTAATTGGTAGTGAGAACTTGGGTTTCCCAACTTTCCTGGTGTCTTGAGAGTATCCATTGTCCATTTCACAGGGAGTCCTCTGATATTAGTAGTTGAGACAGATTTCATCAGAAAATTTGACAAACCCTTATTGGTTATTTCAGTTTGGTTTTCCTTGTCTGTGTGGTGAACGGTGACTCATTAGTGTGGTCAATGTGTATTTGCAACATAAAAATTTTAACATTATAATTTTGTTCTTGGAACTGATATCTAATTTTAAATTGAGGCTTGCACTTTCCTGCTTTTTCCATTTCAGCTGAACACTGGAAAAATTTGGAATTTGGAACTTATGTGTAGAGTTTTATCTGGGAAAAGAACTCTCCAATTTGAGCCTTATTTCCACTTTTAGTCCATTTAGAATTGCCTTTTTATTTTTATTTTTCAAAAGGATGTTGAAAATGGAGCTATCTAATGTAGCTGCTATTGTACTGTTTTTTAATCTTGTATAGAGCGTGAGTCATGAATGGGTTACACCTTGAAAGTTGTGAATAGGACAACTTTAGTTAGTATTGTGTCATGGAGAAAAGAGATGGATTTAATTACTACACAAGGTCAAAGTTGTTAAAGTGATTACTAACAGTAGGAGACTTCAGAAAAGAAATAGAAGAAAGAACAGAGGTCACTGAGGTTTCTTTATAGCATTTTTTCATTTCCCAACATAGGACATTTTTAGTATATCTGTTTCTGAAAAGACATAATATGAGAGGCAGATGTCCTCAAGACACGGTGTTAAACAATTACACTGTCCTCTCACTTTCAGTGTTCATAACAGTGACACTAGAGGAAAATTACAGGTATTAGTCCTGCAAGTAATATAGCATATGTTATATCCCAGACAGACTTTGTTTTGTCTGTTAATTAATGTACAGTCTGCCCTATTTTTGACTAAAATTTCTGAAAAAAAATCTAATGTTAAGATAGCTACCAAAAATAGACTGTCATTGAATTTGTATTCAATGTAAAGGTGTTAAAGTCTAATATATTATTAATAATTAAAGTTCTTAATATTTAGGATTTATGTTCCTAAAGTTAACATATATGATAAATACTTTGAAATTGACTAGAGAGTAGATTAATACACATGAAACCTCTCCCCACCTCTCTCATGTCTAAGGGAGTTCACACACATACACAAATGAATCAGTCTTCTTGGGATAAATGCACTTTTTTTCCTATGGTACCGATTTTTCAGCACTCTACAGTTTGAAATTTTCATGAATAATAGTCTTAAAGAAAAGCTGTTTGAATTCTGAAGTAGATAATTATTGTAGTATACACGACTACAAATACTTATTCAAAGACATTGTCATCCTTTTCTTTTTTGTATGTGTTCCATTTACATTGATGTTCTTTTTTAATTGTATCTTATCCTTGAAGGATAACAATCGCACAAATAACTCATACATTCTCAGCAGAAGTAAATAAATTTGAAAAAATGGAAGGTACTTCCTCCTTGCATAGGTGATAGAATTTCATTGACAAGTATCTGGTGAGTCAGGTTTTAGTCTGAAATACTTTGACAGAATGTCAGAAGGTTGACTGATGTTACAAATGTGTGTAGTGAAATCTTACTTCTTAAGATAATTGAATAGGAAAGAAATCCAAGATCAAAAATATGTACTGGGACTAAAAAGGGAATAACAAGATGGAACAACAAGTATCAGATAATAGTCTCCCACTGAGTCCTCAACAACAGCAACCACAACAAAAAGAAGATACAAGAAGCAATGTTGCTTTTAAAGACCCTGGGCATCAGACAATGAAAGACAGTAGTCTTGAGAAATGGGAAACAAATGAGGTGAGCATTTCTATTGCCCTTGGCTTATTGTTTCAAGTTGCTAGTTCATGACACAAAAAAGGGAACCTGGGAGAGTCTGGTAGACTCCCTTCTTGAGGAGAATTGTCTAAGGATCCCAGAAGACCAAGTTCTTAGAGTTCATAAGACAGAGTAACATAAAGGATCAAGTTGCATAGAAAGAGAACTCTGGAGATCAACAGAAGATCTTTCTTTAGTAATCAGAAAATACAAAAAAATTTATCAAACTAGACATATAACTAGTGGAAGTATCTTCCAAAAGGAAAAGAAAAATGAAGACTTTTACAGACATACACTAGCTCAATAATTCATCACCAACAAACCCACCAGATTACAAGAAATGTTCAGACTAAAATATACAGACTATCAAGCAAACATTTAAAAGTCAAATATTAGAGCTGTAGATTTTGAGTATCCATCTCTCAGTAAATGATATAGATGTGAATAACGCTATCAACCGCATTGACCACATTGACATCTATAGAAAACTTAATCAAACAGCAAAAAATGTACATTATTTTAAGCGTACATAGAATGTTTCCCAAGAAAAACTATATACTAGGTTTAAAAATGTGTCAATTAAATGTAAAAGGATTCAACTCTCACACAAAACAAATTTTCTGAGCATAATAAAATTAGTAATTAAGAAAGAAGAATCATTGGCAAACATGCAAACATGTATGACTAAGTAACATTGCTAATAAAATACAATGGGTCAAAGAAGGACTCCAAAGGAAGAAATAAAATATTTTTAACTGAATGAAAATAAAAATGCAATATGTCAAAATGTGAGATGCAGCTGAAGCACTACTTAGCAGGAAATTTGGGGCACTGGATGCCCATAATTTTGTGTGTGCAAGTTCCTAAATCATTGTCAGCTTCTATTTTAATAGACTAGAGAAAGAAGATCAAAGAAGATCCAAAGTAGCATGAAAAAGGAAATAATAAAGATCAGAGTGGATATCAATAAAATTGAAACAGAATATCAATAGAGAAAACAAATGAACCTCAGAGATGATTCTTTGAGAAGATCAATGAAATTGATTAACTTTTAACCAGAAAAATGAAAGTGTTAGTTGCTCAGTCATGTCTGACTCTTTGCGATGCCATGGACTATAGCCCTCCAGGCTCCTCTGTCCATGGTATTATCCAGGCAAGGATACTGGAGTGGGTTGCCTTTCCCTTCTCCAGGAGATCTTCCAGACCCAGGAATTGAATACAGGTCTCTAAGCATTGCAGGCAGATTCTTTACTATTTGAGTCATGAGAGAGCCCTTTTAACTAGAGAGAAAAAGTAAATTAGCATGATCAAAGATGTGAGGAAGTCACCAATTGCATCAGCTAACAAGAGAGTCAGTCTGTCCTTTGATGTTTTGAAGTCAGATGTTGACTTCTCTCTAGCTGTGACATCTTCTTCCAACATAAGGCTGTTTCATATACATTGAAAGTCTGTAATTTAGTGTAGCTACATTTGTTAATTATTTTATCTAGATCTTTTGAATAACTTGCTGCAATTTCTATATCAGCACTTGCTGCTTCACTTATAGTTTTATGTCGTGAAGACAGCTTTTTTCCTTAAGGCTCATGAACAAACCTCTGCTAGCTTCATACTTTTCTGTAACTTCCTCATCTCTCTAAGCCTTCATAGAATTGAGGAGAGTTAAGGCCTTACTCTGAATTAGGCTTTGGTGGAAGGGAATGTTATGAGTGGTTTGATCTTCTATCCAGACCACTTAAACTGTCTCCATATCACCAGTAAGGCTGTTTTCAATTTCTTATTATTTGTGTATTCACTGGAGTAGCACTTTTAATTTCCTTCAGTCTGGATTCACACCTTAGCTAACTATTTGGTGCAAGAGGCCTAGATTTTGACTTATCTTGATTTTGGGCATGCCTTCCTTAATAAGCTTAATCATTTCTAGCTTTTGATTTAAAGTGAGGGACATGTAATTCTTCCCTTTACTTGAACACTTACAGGTCATCATAGGGTAATTACTTGGCCTAATTTCAGTATTCTTGTATCTTAGAGCAGGGAGGCCCAAGCAGAAGAGAGAGCTGGAGGAATGACTGGTCACTGCAGTAGTCAAAACACACACATTTATGGGTTAAGTTCACCATTCTTAGTTGGGTGCAGTTTGTAATGTCCCCAAACAATTACAATAATATCAGAGATTACTGTTTACAAATTACCATATGATATAGCAATTGCAAGAATTATTGATATTACAAAGACACAGAGTGAGAAACATGGTTGGAAAAATGACACCTAGAGACTTGCTTGATGCAAACCTTCAACTTGTAAAAAATGCAATGAAGTGAAGTGTAACAAAACAAGATGTGCCTGTATTTGATGATGAAAGACTGGATCCTTCCTCTCTAAGATCAGGAATGAAACAAAAAACTAGCAAACATTGTCGAGAGAATTAAAGACCTAGATAATTCAAGAGTTTCATGTTATTCACAGAGAAAAACACTTAATATTCTTAAAACACCAAATCTCTTAAAATTGACCTGTAGATTAAATGTGATCTGAATCAAACGCCCAGAAAACATTTTGTATTGATAGATTTATAAGCGAATTCTGAAATGTATGTGAAAATGCAAGAATCTAGGAAAAAAGAAACAACTATGACAATGTAAAACAAAGTTGAAGAATCGGCAGTACCTGATTTCAGCCTTAGTGTGAAGCTGCAGTATTCAAGACAGTTTAGTGTAAAGATAATCAATTTGATAAATGGGATAGAATAGAGACTCCAGAAGACCAAAATTATGGATTTTCAACAACAATGATGAAGGCAATTCATTGAAGAAAGAATATCTTTTCCACAAATGCTGCTGTGCTGGGATAACTGGCTACCCATATGCAAAAAAAAATTCTATCTATATTTTATAACATATACAAAAGTTAACCTAACAGACTAAAACTTCTAGAATAAAGGATAGAACAAAATCTCTGTGACTTTGAGTTAGGCAAAGATTTCTTAGATATGCCACTGACAGCGAAATTCACAAAATTAAAGATTGATAAATTCAGTTCAGTTCAGTTTACTCGCTCAGTCATGTCCGACTCTTTGCAACCCAATGAATCGTAGCACGCCAGACCTCCCTGTCCATCACCAACTCCTGGAGTTTACCCAAACTCATGTGCATCGACTCGGTGATGCCATCCAGCCATCTCATCCTCTGTTGTCCCCTTCTCCTCCTGCCCCCAATCCCTCCCAGCATCAGGGTCTTTTCCAATGAGTCAACTCTTTGCATGGGGTGGCCAAAGTATTGGAGTTTCAGCTTCAGCATCAGTCCTTCCAGTGAAATTGATAAATTAGGCCTCATCAAATTTTCAAACCTTTTTTTTGAAAGACACCATTAAGCTAATCTAAAGAAAAACCAAAGGCTGAAAAAAATAACTGCAAAGCATATATCTGATAAAGGCCTAGTGTTATGGGCTGAATCATGACCCCTAAAAATTCATATATTGAACCCCAAACACCTGCTCCCCCAACGTGACTCTTTTTGGATTTAGGGCCTTTAAAAATTAATTAAGGGGAAATGAGGTCCTGAGTGTGGGGCCTTAATGCAATATGACTGGTGTCCTTAAGAATAGGAGAAAACAGGGATGTGCATGCACAGAGAAAAGGCCTTGAGGATGCAGAAAGAAGGCAGCCATCTGCAAGCCAAGACAGGAGGCTTCAGGAGAAAATAACCCTGCTGTCTCCTCGATCTTGGACTTTCAGCCTCCAGAACTGTAAGAAAATAAATTTCTGTTGTTCAGCCCATCAGTTTGTGGTATTTTGTATGGTAGCCTATCATAGCACTCTTGCCTGGAAAATCCCATGGACGGAGAAGCCTGGTAGACTGCAGTCCATGGGATCGCGAAGAGTCGGACACGACTGAGCGACTTCCTTTTCACTTTTCACTTTCATGCATTGGAGAAGGAAATGGCAACCCACTCCAGTTTCTTGCCTGGAGAATCCCAGGGACGGTGGGCTGCCATCTATGGGGTCGCACAGAGTCAGACATGACTGAAGTGACTTAGCCACTAGCCTATCATATCAACTCATCTACTCTCTGGAAAATATGTATTCCATGCATACATGCTAAGTTGCTTCAGTCGTGTCCAACTCTTTGTGACCCCATGGACTGGAGCCCACCAGGCTCCTCTGTACAGGGCATTCTCCAGGCAAGAACACTGGAGTGGGTTGCCGTGCCCTTCTCCAGGGGATCTTCCTGACCCAGGGATTGAACCTGTGTCTCCTGTAGCTCCTGCATTGCAGGCAGATTCTTTATCACTGAGCCACTAGAAAATATACGTGTATATACATATATATATACACACATATATACAAAACTCTTAAAACTCAATAAGAAAAACAATCCATTTAAAAATGAGCCAAAGATTAATAGAAAATTCACCAAAGAAGATGTAAGATGGCAAACAAGCATATGAAAAGACTGAAAATATCATTACTCATTACAAAAATGCAAATTATAACCATAGGAAGATACCATAACAGACCTATTAGAATGGCTAAAATTTTAAAAGATTCACCACAAGTTTTTGACTGAATGTGGAGAAAATGTGATGCTCATACAGTGATGGGAATGTAAAATGGTACAGTCACTTTGAAAAGCAGTTTGACTGTCTCTGGAAAAATTCAGCATACTCCTATTGTATGATTCCTCTCTTAGGTATTTAATCAGGAGAAATAACAGCCTATGTTCATAAGAAGACTTGACACAATTTTTTATATCAACTTTGTAATATCCTCAAACGGGAAACAACCTTAATGCTAGTTCTTCAACATGTAAATAAATAGATTGTGGTGAAACCATACAATGGAATACTATTCTACGCATGGAAAGGAATAAACTGTTGATAACCGAAACATGGGTGAATGTCAGAAATGAATCTGAGTGAAAGCAACAAGAAAAGAAATGAAAGAGCATATCGTGTACGATTTTATATATATAAAATTCTTGGAAATTCAAACTAGTCTGTAGTGACAGAAAGTACGTAAATTGCTGGCAGCAGGAAGAGTACACAGAGAGAGGCAGTGGGTAGGGATGAGAAAAGGGCATGAGGAAACTTTGGGGGATGGTGGACATTATGGACTGACTGTGTCCCCTCAGAATTCATATGTTGAAACCCTAATCTCCCAGTGTGATAGTTTAGGAGGTAGGCCCTTGGAAAGTAATTAGGTCATGCGAGGGGATCCCCCATGAATAAAATTATGCCCTTATAAAAGAGACCACAGGGAACCCTCTTGCTCTCTTTCCACATGTGAAAGATACAAGATGTTGTCAGTCTGCAACCCAGGAGAGGGCTCTCACCAACTCAACCATGCTGGCACCCTCATCTTGAACTTTCAGCCTCCAGAAATTTGAGAAATAAAATTCTGTTATTTACAAACCACTCAGTCTGTGGGACTTTGTTACAGCATCCTGAACTAACAAAACGTGTATGTCACTATCTTTAATATGTGTTAGTTTCGTGGGTATATGAAGATATTAAAATACATCAAAATTTTATGTAACCTGAAATTTATCATGTATAGATTATTCCTCAGTAAAACAGTTAAAAATTAAATAAATTTAAAATACATTGGTGCATACTTTAATTACACACTGGAAATTATTTTCAGTTGTTTAAATTTAGCAAAAATCTTCGTATAGTGGCTTCCTGGCAAGCAAGAGATGTTTAAGTGGAACCTCCGTATATTAATTAGGCTGGTGTTTCAGAAAAATCGTGCCTGTTATATGAAAATGCAGTTTTTTGTTTTGTGATATGAATTAATGCTATTTTATAATCCTCACTGGTGACTCCACATGATAATTTCTTTCCAAATAGTAAATTCTATCAGATAATTTTACCTTCAGTTTCTAAGTGAATTAAGAACTTCACAGAAACTTTTTCTGTACCTAAGCCACTTAATGAAAAAAGTAGGCGATGGTTGTATTTAATGGTTATATTACTGTATGGGAATGTGTCCTCACAGACTCTGAATACCTCTGGCAGCTCTCCACTGACATCCAAATATTAGAATATCCCATGACCTGATCCTCTTATTTTCTGTCTCTTCTCTTAGACAAATTGATTTCATGTCATCCTGTTGTTTCCAATAGCTTCTCTGTCTTGATGATCCTCATATTTTTATTTTACTGAGTCCAGGCATTTTCTTCCTCTGCTGGGTAACTCTACACGTGGGAACTCAAAGTGGTTTCATCCACTTCCAGAGTCTGCATGAGGAATCTTAGCACATAAGAGAATGACTGCACTATCTAATTTATACACTAAGCTTTTTCACATTCATTGTGTATTTCAGACCTCTCTCCCTCTCTAAAATGCTCCTGCTATGTAGGCATTATAGCTATTATTCTCATTTTATAAATAAAGAAGCTAAGAGCCAAAGATTAAAACTCACTGGTAGTCACACAGTTAACAGACTAGTTTTACAGAAAAGCCCATTTTTATGCAGCTGGACTGTAAGCCATGTGAAAGTGAGGACTGTCCAACTCTTCATTATTATTCTTAGTTGCAGGAAATAAGAGATATTTAATCACTTCTTAAATGATTGAATCTATTTATTTCAATCTTGCTATTAAAATTCTTAAGTACAGTGTCAATCCATTTTGCTGATTGAAAACGTATCTTCAGATAACCAAGGATCTTAGAATGCATCTCAATCAAATTCAGATCATCAATTTTTATACATTTGTGAAGTTCAAACCTGGAATGAATGAAAATGAAACCCAGAACATTGTCTCAAAGGAATTTAAACCCAGAACATTTACCAAAAGGCATTAAAATGAAATGAAATTATAATATTGAATTGTTTTCTTGTTGTTTGCTTCATTTCCCACTTGTAGAATGCCAAAAAACTATTTAAGAGCTTTAGTTCGTATATCACTTATTTTCATAGCAACAAGTCACATTGTAAAATATTATCACTTAGTTTCATGAATCACAACATATCATAGAATTAGGTGACTGTAAAAAGGAAGTGATGACTTTCGGGTCAAATCTAGAGGAGATATGGGACTAGCAGTAGCTTCTCATTTAACGGTGCTGGCATGCTCAGGTGCTTCAGTCCTGTCCGACTCTTTGTGACCCTATGGACTGTACCCTGCCAGGTTCTTCTGTCCACGGGATTCTCCAGGCAAGAATACTGGAGTGGACAGCCATACCCTCCTGCAGAGAATCTTCCCGACCCAGGGATTGAACTTGTGTCTCCTGCATCTCCTGCATTGCAGGTGGTTTCTTTACCCACTGAGCCACAAGAAAGTAGTCCAAAGCAATTATTGTAAAACTAATTTTAAATCTTTGTTACTTTATTTATTTTTGGTGACAAACCATTTATTTACAAGCAAATAATTATTTCCTTTTATTCATAGTGAACTCATCCTACTTTCTTTTTTTAAATTTATTTTTAAAATTATTATTATTTATTTTTTTAAATTATTATTATTATTTTACTTTACAATATTGTATTGGATTTGCCATACATCAACATGCATCCGCCACGGGTGTACACGTGTTCCCCATCCTAAACCCCCTTCCCACCTCCATTCCCATACCATCCCTCTGGGTCATCCCAGTGCACCAGCCCCAAGCTTCCTGTATCCTGCATCGAACCTGGACTGGGGATTCGTTTCTTATATGATATTATACATGTTTTAATGCCATTCTCCCAAATCATCCCCCCCTCTCTCTCCCACAGAGTCCAAAAGACTGTTCTATACATATGTGTCTCTTTTGCGGTCTCGTATACAGGGTTGTAATTGCCATCTTTCTAAATTCCATATATATGCGTTAGTATACTGTACTGGTGTTTTTCTTTCTGGCTTACTTCACTCTGTATAATAATGAATGTAATAAACACAATGAATTTCAGTGAGCTTAATGAGTAAAAGTATTTTTTTTAGTCTGTAGATGAATAAAGAGGAAGAGTTCATCTTAAAGAAATGGGTTACTTTTAACCACTTTAGGGAAAATGTATACTATTCCTTAAATAAAAACGCCCTTAGAATAGGGATTCTGGTCATGGCAGTGGCAATTGTAGCAGAGATGTTGCATTTTCACAAATTCAAATGAAAACAGAGCAAAAGGTAAAACTAAATCATATGGATAGCATGAAATAAACAACACGGATTAAGCTGAGGGGAATTCTACAAAGCGAAATAAGCCAGACAGAAAGAAAAATAGTATATCGTATCACTTATATGTGAAATAGTAAAGGAAAAAATAGAGTTTACTTCATAGACCCAGAGAATAGTGGTTGCCCAGGGGGTGAGGGAAAAGAAAAATGGTGCTATAGGTCAAAAGGCACAAATGTCTAGTTGTAAAAATATGCTCTGAAGATATATATGAGTATATATGTGATTATATATTCACTAATGTATATTTATATATATATAAAGTATATATATAATGTTTAGTATTAATTATACAGCATTAATCATACATATTATATAATATTAATATATAATATTATATATCATTATATGTTGTATTATATGTATTATGTTAATGACACAGTATTAATAAAACTGAATGTTGCTAAGAATCGATCATAAGCATTCTTCACATTTCATTCGCTCTGTTGTGTCTGACTCAGTGACCCCATTGACTGCAGCAGGCCAGGCCTCCCTGTCCATCACCAACTCCCAGAGGTTGCTCAAACTCATGTCCATAGAGTCAGTGATGCCATCCAACAATCTCATCCTCTGTCGTTCCTTTCTCCTTCTGCCTTCAATCTTTCCCAGCATCAGGGTCTTTTCCAGTGAGTCAGTTCTTTGCATCAGCTGGCCAAAGTGTTGGAGTTTCAGCTTCAGCATCAGTCCTTCCAATGAATATTCGGACTGATTTCCTTTGGGATGGACTGGTTGGATCTCCTTGCAGTCCAAGGGACTCTCAAGAGTCTTCTCCCACACCGCAGTTCAAAAGCATCAATTCTTCAGTGCTCAGCTTTCTTTATAGTCCAACTCTCACATCCATACATGACTACTGGAAAAGCCATAGCTTTGACTAGATGGACCATTGTTGGCAAAGTAATGTCTCTGCTTTTTAATATGCTATCTAGATTGATCATAACTTTTCTTCCAAGGAGCAAGCATCTTTTAATTCCATGGCTGCAGTCACCATCTGCAGTGATTTTGGAGCCCCCAAAAATAAAGTCTCTCACTGTTTCCCCATCTACTTGCCATGAAGTTATGGGACTGGATGTCATGATCTTAGTTTTCTGAATGTTGAGTTTTAAGCCAACTTATTCACTCTCCTCTTTGACTTTCATCAAGAGGCTCTTTAGTTCTTCTTCACTTTCTGTCATAAGGGTGATGTCATCTGCATATCTGAGGTTATTGATATTTCTCCCAGCAATCTTGATTCCAGCTTGTGCTTCATCCAGCCCAGCATTTCACATGCTGTACTCTGCATATAAGTTGAATAAGCAGGGTGACAATATACAGCCTTGACATACTCCTTTTCCTATTTGGAACCAGTCTGTTGTTCCATGTTCAGTTCTAACTGTTGCTTCTTGACCTGCATACAGATTTCTCAGGAGGCAGGTAAGGTAGTTTGGTATTCCCATCTCTTGAAGAATTTTTCACTGTTTATTGTGATCCACACAAAGGCTTTGGTATAGTCAATAAAGCAGAAGTAGATGGTTTTCTGGAACCCTTTTGCTTTTTTGATGATCCAACGGATGTTGGCAATTTGATCTCTGGTTCCTCTGCCTTTTCTAAGACCAGCTTGAACATCTGGAAGTTCACAGTTCATGTATTGTTGAAGCCTGGCTTGAAGAATTTTGATCATTACTTTTCTAGCGTGTGAGATGAGTGCAATTGTGCGGTAGTTTGAACATTCTTTGGCATTTCCTTTCTTTGGGATTGGAATGAAAACTGATGTTTTCCAGTCCTGTGGCCACTACTGAGTCTTCCAAAGTTGCTGCCATATTGAGTGCAGCACTTTTATAGTATCATCTTCTAGGATTTGAAATAGCTCCACTGGAATCCATCACCTCTACTAGCTTTGTTTATAGTGATGCTTCCTAAGGCCTACTTGACTTCGCTCTAGATGAGTGATCACACCATCATGGTTATCTGGGTTAGTAAGATCTTTTTGTATAGTCCTGTGTATTCTTGCCATCTCTTCTTAATATCTTCTGCTTCTGTTAGGTCCATACCATTTTTGTCCTTTATTGAGCCCATCTTTGCATGAAATGTTCCCTTGGTATCTCTAATTTTCTTGAAGAGATCTCTAGTCTTTCCCATTCAATTGTTTTCCTCTTTTCTTTGCATTGTTCACTGAGGAAGGCTTTCTTATCTCTCCTTACTAGTCTTTGGAACTGTGCATTCAAATGGGTATATCTTTCCTTTTCTTCTTTGCCTTTTGCTTCTCTTCTTGTCTCAGCTGTTTTTAAGGTCTCCTCAGACAACCATTTTGCCTTTTTGCATTTCTTTTTCTTGGGGTTGGTCTTTATCACTGCCTCCTGTACAGTGTCATGAACCTCTGCCATAGTTCTTCAGGCACTCTGTCTATCATATCTAATACCCTGAATCTATTTGTTACTTCCACTGTATAATCATAAAGGATTTGATTTAGGTCATACCTGAATGGTCTATTGGTTTTCCCTACTTTCTTCAATTTAAGTCTGAATTTTGCAATAAGGAGCTCCTGATCTGAGCCACAGTCAGCTCCAAGTCTTGTTTTTGCTGACTATATAGAGCTTCTCCATCTTTTGCTGCAAAGAATATAATCAATCTGAATTTGGTATTGCCCATGTGTAGAATCTTCTCTTGGAGAAAGCAATGGCACCCCACTCCAGTACTCTTGCCTGGAAAATCCCATGGATGTAGGAGCCTGGTAGGCTCTAGTCCATGGGGTCGCTAAGAGTTGGGCACGACTGAGCGACTTGTCTTTCACTTTTCACTTGCATGCATTGGAGAAGGAAATGGCAACCCACTCCAGTGTTCTTGCCTGGAGAATCCCAGGGACAGAGGGGCCTAGTGGGCTGCCGTCTATGGGGTCGCACAGAGTCAGACACGACTGAAGCGACTTAGCAGCAGCAGCAGCAGCAGAGTCTTCTCTTGTGTTTTTGGAAGACAACTTATGCACAGAATTTCATCTTATGTCATTAAGATCAGATTATGAGCATGCCTAGTTCCTTCTCTTGACCAAAATGTGAGGTATTAAATAACTTTACTCATTCATCCAGCCATCCATTTATTAAACAAGCCAAATGAACAATAACTTATTCTCTCTCTCCCTCCATCCCCCTCCCAACC
This sequence comes from Bos javanicus, assembly GCF_032452875.1. NCBI lineage: Eukaryota > Metazoa > Chordata > Mammalia > Artiodactyla > Bovidae > Bos > Bos javanicus. The sequence goes on along the minus strand of NC_083881.1, from coordinate 58,753,164 downwards.
TTCTTCCCTCCTTCCCTCTCTTTGTCTTATACACAGTCACATTATACTTGTGGTATCTCTATAAATGGGAGGATCAGAGATAAATGACAGTTATCTTGATCTCAGAATTAATGTAGTCTGCTAGACATTTCCAAAGAATTTTATCAAGTACTTTATCAAAAAGCCTCCCAAAAGAGGATCAGAGCTATTTGGAAAATTTTAAAAGCCCACTCAATATGAAACAAGCTAAACTTTTATTTAATTTATTGACTTTTGAGAGGTTCATCTAAAATCTTATTGAATAAACATTTCTATATTAGACTTTTCTTGACTCTATTAAAGAAATAAACTTGCAATTTCTGATTTTCCTTCAGAGGTTGGGTGTATGGAAAATTTTTTCAATATAATTTTTGAAGATTCAGTGGGATTTAGTTTTATTCTGCATTTTAATTCTCAATTGAAAGTAAAGATTAAAGATATCTCCAAAAATATCAGAAAAGAGAACTATAAATGTAAGGTCCTTGTATATGCTATGTCTGCCATTTGTTTCTTTAAAACAACAGGTCCAAGTTCTGATCAGTCCAATTTTTTTTCACAGAGACAATTATAGAGTTTATATGAGAAAGGCACCCCCCTAATAAATCTTTATAAAGGATATTTACCCTGGAGGAGGGCACGGCAGCCCACTCCAGTATTCTTGCTTGGAGAATCCCCATGGACAGAGGCGCCTGGCGGGCTATAGCCCATAAGGTCGCAAAGAGCTGGACAAGGTGACCTAAGCACAAGCACAAGGATGTTTAACCAAAAATGAAATGGTTACAAGTTGTAGAAACTACTACTTAATCAGAGTTTCATTATGACCAAACTTTTAAAGCCTTGGCTCACCACCATAACATTAAACAGTTAACTCTGCGTCACTCACTCTCAAGATAAAAGCAATTATAATTTGTAAATGGCCCCCTCAGTTGTTTTTGAACAGCCACCTTGTAATTATATTCAGCACAAGGTTAATTGAAAACCTGCTTTCCTGGTTCAACTTGAATTTTTATGCAATTATCCAATTTTTATACATGAAATCAATATTAAGGAAGCAATTTGTTTGAAAGGAGTTCTGACTTTATGACTGAAAAACACTTTGCTAAAAAAAGAAAACTTTGTAAATAATGTACTTGGGGAAAAAAATCAGCCTTTGGCTCAACTCACAAAGTATGTACTTTGTCCAAGGGTAAAGATTCTCCTCTAGAGTTTTCTGATGTACACATAGGTTTTTCAACGAAGATATTACCAAGTTGTTAACCCAAACAGGTATCTATTAGAAATACAAATGCTTTGCGCCTTATTTCACGGTGTATGTGGTACAGAGACGTCTACACATGAAATCATAGTCGTGGTTAACACCCACACAGGGACATACTGCCCCTCCTGTAGTTTGTACCAGCTGAACACAGAGCGGCCTTTGCCCATTTCACTGCCAGCGGTGTTACATTGTTCGCGCCCTGGGAACCGTTTGTAGCTGGAACCATAAGGAAAGTTACAACTCAGAGACCAGCATGAGCAGTCAGTGTCCCATCACATCCCTGTGAGTGATTATCTTCAGCTAAATTTCTCCTATGGTGTTTTGTTATATTTTATAATGCTTTTCCAAAGCTGGAAGTGGCTCACGTAAACCTATAATCTAAGCACTATGAAAATGATTTAGCTATACTACTAATATAAATCTATAGCTTACCTGTCCACTCATTCAATAATTTATATGCAAATAGGAAGATCAGTCAGAAATTATTTGTGATGCACTTACCACTTGTAATGTGCTAGGCCAATTATTACAATAAACAGATGAATATTACAGTGAATAAAATTTACATCAAGTTTAGCGTATGCAGGTGATTCAGGGTCATTTAAACCTAAGGATTTGAAAGACATTGTCCTTATAATTTCAAGATATCATTTATAATCCAGATGGCAAGAGAAATTATAGATATTACCTTAAAACTCTGCTGGGCTTCTAAAAATGGACCACTGTATCATGGCTCAGTATTAATACTGCATTTCAAAGGCTCACAAACCAAATGATGACTTCTAAAATATATTCACATTCCAGGAAAATATCTCTAAGTCATAAAGTAACTCAGATAAAATAATTAGCTAAGAAAAATTATTTATGAAAAGATCATAAAATGTTTTGAAGAGGTGATCACTGTTTGTTGAGGGCAAGTGAAAAGGCATAGCAAGAAGAGCTTTCTCCAACGAAAATGTTAGCAACATTTTCAGCAAGCCAAAGGAATCAAACAGAAGAATCCAAGAAAAGAATAAAATGTCCAAAATTAAAGATCGAATGCTGCATTGGTTTTCATCACTTGGTTTCATTTGATAAGCTAGGCATTATTTTAATTCTCAGAACATACCTACAATGTAGGCATAGTTTTCTCTATGTTATGGGTAAGAGAATAGGGACCACATTAAACTGTATCAAGAGCACAGAGAGAAAATAGTAGGGCTTGGAACCAAGTTGTATTTTATACCTAATCACATATCATTTCTAAAGTGCTAAGTTGCTATCTTTGAAGATTACCTGAAGCAAAGCTTAGTGTATAGAAAGATCTGAGTACCCCTTGAATATCACATTCTGAACTTTTAATGAGAGAACGTGAACTCTAAAGGAGAAATACATAATAATTTATCACTACTATTTGCAAGCTAAACTATCCTTTGACCCAAATAGGCCCTAGTAAGTTTATTTCTGTTAGAAGTACTCTAAATATTAAATATATTTGTGTTATCATAGCAAAATCTAACAGGAAATCCACATGGAATGAAATTTATTGAAGTCAATAAATATCTAAGGCAAAATTCTGATGACTGAAAAAAGATTCAGTTCAGTTCAACTCAGTTCACTCAGTCATGTCGGACTCTTTGGGACACAATTGACTGCAGCACACCAGGCTTCCCTGTCCTTCACCAGCTCCCAAAGCTTGCTCAAACTCATGTGCATTAAGTCAGTGATGCCATACAACCATCTCATCCTCTGTTGTCCCCTTTCCTCCTGCCTTCAATCTTTCCCAGCATCAGGGTCATTTCCAATGAGTCAGTGTTTTGCATCAGCTGACCAAAGTATTGGAGTTTCAGCTTCACTATCAGTCCTTCCAATGAATATTCAGGACTGATTTCCTTTAGGATGGACTGGTTGGATCTCCTTGGAGTCCAAGGGACTCTCAAGAGTCTTCTCCAGCACCACAGTTCAAAAACATAATTCTTCAGCACTCGGCTTTCTTCACAGTCCAACTCTCACATCCATACGTGACCACTGGAAAAAACATAGCCTTGACTAGACGGACCTTTGTTGGCAAAGTAATGTCTCTGCTTTTGAATATGCTATCTAGGTTGGTCATAACTTTTCTTCCAAGGAGCAAGTGTCTTTTAATTTCATGGCTGCAGGTACCACCTGCAGTGATTTTGGAGCCCGAGAAAATAAAGTCTTTCACTGTTTCCATTGTTTCCCCATCTATTTCCCATGACGTGATGGGACCATGTGCCATGATCTTTGTTTTTTGAATGTTGAGTTTTAAGCAAACTTTTTCACTCTCTTTCACTTTCATCGAAAGGCTTATTCATTCCTCTTCACTTTCTGCCATAAAGGTGGTGTCATCTGCATATCTGAGGTTATTGATATTTCTCCTGGCAATCTTGATTCCAGCTTGTGCTTCATCTAGCCCAGCATTTTGCATGATATACTCTGCATATAAGTTAAATAATCAGGGTGACAATACACAGCCTTGATGTACTCCTTTCCAGATTAGGAACCAGTCTGTTGTTCCATGTCTGATTCTGTTTCTTCTTGACCTGCATGCACATTTCTCAGAAGGCAGGTAAGGTGGTCTGGTATTCTCATCTCATGAAGAATTTTCCACAGTTTGTTGTGATCCACATAGTCATAGGCTTTAGCATAGTCAGTGAAGCAGAAGTAGATGTTTTTCTGGAATTCTCTTGCTTTTTCTATGATCCAATGGATGTTGGAAAATTGATCTCTGGTTCCTCTGCTTTTTCTAAATCCAGCTTGAACATCTGGAAGTTCTCAAATCACGTACTGTTGAAGCCTAGTTTGGAGAACTTTGAGCATTACTTTGCTATTGTATGAGATGAGTACAATTGTGTGGTAGTTTGAACATTCTTTAGCATTGCCTTTCTTTGGGAATGGAATAAAAGCTGATCTTTTCCAGTCCTGTGGCTACTGCTGAGTCTTCCAAATTTGCTTGCATGTTGAGTGCAGACTTTTACAGCATTATCTTTTAGGATTTGAAATAGCTCAACTGGAATTCTATCACCTCCACTAGCTTTGTTCATAGTGATGCTTTCTAAGGCCATTTTGACTTCATACTCCAGGATGTCTGGCTCTATGTGAGTGATCACACCATCGTGGTTATCTGGGTCATTAAGATTTTTTTTTTGGGTATAGTTCTTCTGTATATTGTTGCCACCTCCTCTTAATATCTTCTGCTTCTGTTAGGTCCATACCATTTCAGGAAAAAGATTACTTAACAGTAATATAGAAACTATCATGTTAGATCCAAAGTTAAAGCTAATAGCCAGTTTCGTAGTTACTATAATTTTTCACATGTTATTGCAATGGTATATCTTAGCTCCATCAGTAAAATTTTGAGTAGATTGCACAGAACAGCAGTTGTCTAAGGAAACCTTAATATGCAATCGGTATCAACAAGGTTGGGAAATAGAGAAGAACATTATCATCTTATGGTAAGCTTCCTCTTGTGACATTTGAGATTTTCTATAATGGTGACCTATAAATTTATACTTTGGAACAAATTAGCAAAGGAAATGTTCCAGAACATTAATAACTGAACTTACAGAGCAAATGTAACAATCTAATGAGGTACTTCCAGAGCAGACTAGTCCTTACTTACAGAGGAACTGAAGAGATGATGGAAAGATGTAATATGATAAAATAATACCGTAATCCCTGAAGCAAGTTGTAATCAAATGCAACTCAGAGTAATTAAGAAGATGGCCACCAGATAGAACATAGTCATCAGCAATAATATGTGTTCTAACCTAAAAAGTGAAGAAGGATATAAGGAAAATGCAATGCATTGCTTCAAAAAAATACCAACATAATAAAAAAACAAAAATCAGTCATCTTTGCTGTGACTCTTACCAGTCTCCCCAGTCTTCCCTTCCCATCTTCCCTGATACACATAGAATGTGACCTAAATATTGAGAAAAAAGCATCATTCATAATCTCACTAGAGCACATTCAGGAGCCCCTCAGGGTAAAAGTTAACTAGATTGTCATCAGTGCAAAAAGATCCATTGCTTATATAGGATCTAGGGACAAGGAATAAAGAGAAGAACAAATAAAACATCTATGTTAGGCCTCTGATTTTCCACTGGACCCCTTTTTAAGCCCTTGACCATCTGACCATCCTTCAGCATATGGAGGAGTAGATGGATAATAGGAATCTGCAACTCAGCGGAGTATTGGTCTCATGGCTAGAATTAGTTCTGATGAAGTAGAAGAAAAAAACCAGAGTATATTCAGGTCAGAATTATCTTAGGTATATTTCCCCAAGATAAAATATCAAATCAGATCTCAAGCTTGCCAAAGCATAAACATTTACATACATATACATATAGGCACTTACACACACAAGTACTCAAGGTTTACTTGCTTGAAGTAGGTTGGAGAGAGAGAGCTACCATATACATATTCTTTTTCAAGGACAGCATAGCATGGCACACCTTGTGACACTGTACTTAATAAGCCTGAAATGAAATCTCCACTGTGTGTCCCTTTGTGTCTACAACTCATTAACAAATACAAAATATGCACTTAGTGGTAAAATATGGAATGGTGGTAGTTGCAGCAAATGGCAAGTTCTCCTTTCCATAAGTTTTAAATTTATTCGGCCCCTCTCAGACCTTAGGGTTTTCTTATGTTTTCGTTCAGTCACTAAGTCACGTATAACTCTTTGCAACCCCATAAACTACAGCATGCCAGACTTTCCTGTCCTTCATTATCTCCCAGAGTTTGCTCAAATTCATGTCCATTGAGTCAGTGATGCCATCCAACCATCTCATCCTCTGTTGCCCCCTTTATTATGTTAGTATTTCCCAAACATGGCAACACTTTAGAGTTCTGTGTAGAGATTTTTGAAAGTATTGATACCCTGGCCTCATTCCAGACTGTCAGAATGGTACAGATGTAGTCTGTAGCAGAAAACCATCATATTACATGATTCTGTGGCCACATGTAAATCAAGTCTGTAGAACCTTGTTATCACTTAGAATTGACAAGTATTGTCATGAGTTTTGGTGTCTTTGTGATAGTTATGAAAGCACATGCCGCCCTTTCCCTGTGCTTCCTTGGCTAAGAGTCTCCTCTAGCTGTCTTTTGTCCTTGCAGCATTCAAAAGAGTATCTTCTGATCTATTGCCCCCAGTACTTTTCTCATTTCTGCTCATCTTTCCTCCCAGTGGGATCTTATTCAAGCTTCAAATCACATCATTTTATTTCTACAGAAAAAAAAAAAAAAACTCCTGAGGCTATGAACTTATTGCAGTGAATCCAGAGAATAATTTCAGCCTTTCCTTACAATCAAATTATGTATTTTATTGAACATATATATCAAGAGATCTAAAATGAGTGCTCTAAGGTTTCAGTCCTCTTAAACAGAAATGGATTGGTCCCATATATATTTTTTTTTAAAGTAAGTATATCACATGCTTCTTCTGGTTCAATATCTCTATGCAACTACCATATTTATTGGTATACTGTCATGTATGGATGTGAGAGTTGGACTATAAAGAAAGCTGAGCACAGAAGAATTGATGCTTTTGAACTGTGGTGTTGGAAAAGACTCTTGAGAGTCACTTGGACTGCAAGGAGATCCAACCAGTCCATCCTAAAGGAGATCATTGGAAGGACTGATGCTGAAGCTGAAACTCCAATACTTTGGCCACCTGATGTGAAGAGCTGACTCATCTGAAAAGACTCTGAGACTGGGAAAGATTAAGGACAGGAGGAGAGGGGAACAATGGAAGATGAGATGGTTAGATGGCATCACCGACTCAATGGACATGGGTTTGGGTGAACTCTGGGAATTGGTGATGGACAGGGAGGCCTGGCGTGCTACAGTTCATGGGGTCGCAAAGAATCAGACACGACTGAGCAACTGAAATGAACTGATGAGGCCTTGAACCATGCCAAACTAAAGTGAAAATTTAGTACTTTTTTTTTATGCAAATATTACTCAGTTTTCAATTCCTACTGCCCCACCTCATTTAAATGAAATTAATTTTGGTACTGTTTTTCTCCCGCTGTGAAAAAATTAGAGAAAAACACAGGATGGACAAAACAACCACCCAAAATCTGGCATGCAAGAATAACTTCTGTATAATTAGGCTTCATGTGCATTTTAGGAGAGCAGTATCAATCTTATTCTTTCAACAATGGAACAAATGATAACTTTCCCAAAGCTATCAATTCAGTGAGTTACTGAAAAACTTCCTCATGACATTTGCTGATGTGCTAAAAAATGCATATTACAAGGCAGGATGTGAGAAAGGGTAAAGCAAAGTAAGACTGATAAGACTAGGTTGTTATATCAGAAATAGCTACAAAGAATTTAATGCAAGATCTAGGGTCATAAGTGACAACTGAGGTACTGATGGATGCTAAGAAGAGAGGGTAAGGTATCCGAGGAAAGCAGATCAGAAATGCAAGTCCTAAAATGTCATGAGAGTAGAAAGAAATCAGGACAGGAAAGATATTGACATTTCTTGAGAGTCAATTATGTGCTGGTATTTTTGCTTGACACTCAATTTAATTTTGTTGTTGTCATGCTGCAGTCCATGGGGTAGCAATGAGTCGGACATGACTGAGTGACTGAACTGAACTGAAAATACTATCAAGAGGGTCACTGGTAGATACCCAGCAAAATGTTTGCAGAAATATACATGGGAAACATGACAGCAAAGATCCAGTTATTCAATTTAGGACCTGAAATTCAGCCCCAGGGAAAACTTCTGTTAAAAATCATTACTGTCTTTCCAGAAGAACTGCACTCGAAACAGGGACCCAGACTGTAAGATAAGATAGATGCTTGGTCATAAAACTTTCTATTGTTAAGAAATAGGATGCAGGCATAGAAAATGACCAATATCTAGAGAGATTTGGAGCTAAAATCTTAGTCTAGAACTCCCAAGTTCATTTTGATGAAAAACAAGTCAGCAGGTAAATTGATCTAGCTAAAAGGCCAGGAAAACTGTTGACACAAGGAAGGTGAGTGTGGATGTGAATTTAAGATTAATTTTTTTAGGGACATAAGCTTTAATCTCTGTAAGATTAATTTTTTAGGGATGTAAGCTTTAATCTCTGCCATATTTGGGTTCTATTTTTTTTTTTTTTTATCCCAGTCATATGTGGCACTCCAACTGGAAGGGAACCTAAAATGTGATTTCAAGGTGTCTAACCACTTTGGTGCTGAAAGACATGCTAGTAAAGGGTTGACCTGGATGAGAAATGAGCAACTGGGCCATAGATATCATGTCTTTGCTCCATTCTATTGGCACAATCTTCAGTTCAGCTCAGTTGCTGAATTATGTCTGAATCTTTGCGACCCCATGGACTGCAGCACGCCGGGCTTCCCTGTCCTTCACCATCTCCCAAAGCTTGTTCAAACTCATGTCCATCAAGTCAGTGATACCATCCAACCATCTCATCCTCTGTCATTTTCTTCTTCTCCTGCCTTCAATCTTTCCCAGCATCAGGGTCTCTTCCAGTGAATCAGTTCTTCACATCAGCTGGCCCAAGTATTTGAGTTTCAGCTTAAGCATCAGTCCTTCCAGTGAATATTCAGGACTGATTTCCTTTAGGATTTACTCGTTTGATCTCCTTGCAGTCCAAGGGACTCTCAAAAGTCTTCTCCAACACCACAGTTCAAAAGCATCAATTCTTCTGCACTCAGCTTTCTGTATAGTCAAACTCTCACACCCATACATGACTACCGGAAAAACCATAGCTTTGACTAGATGAACTTTTATCAGCAAAGTAATGTCTTTGCTTTTTAATATGCTGTCTAGGTTGGTCATAGCTTTTCTTCCAAGGAGCAAGCGTCTTTTAATTCCATGGCTGCAGTCACCATCTGCAGGGATTTTGGAGCCCCCCAAAATAAAGTATCTCACTGTTTCCCCATGTACTTGCCATGAAGTTATGGGACTGGACGTCATGATCTTAGTTTTCTGAATGTTGAGTTTTAAGCCAACTTTTTCACCCACCTCTTTCACTTTTATCAAGAGTCTCTTTAGTTCCTCTTCACTTTCAACCATAAGGGTGATGTCATCTGCGTATCTGAGGTTATTGATATTTCTTCCAGCAGTCTTGATTCCGGCTTGTGTTTCATCCAGCCCAGCATTTTGCATGATGTACTCTGCATGTAAGTTAAATAAGCAGGGTGACAACATACAGCCTTGATATACTCCTTTCCCAATTGGAACCAGTCCATTGTTCCATATCCGGTTCTAACTGTTGATTCTTGACCTGCATGCAGATTTCTCTGGAGGCAGGTCAGGTGGTCTGGTATTCCCATCTCTTGAAGAATTTACCATAGTTTGTTGTGATCTACACAGTCAGAGTCTTTGGCGTAATCAATAAAGAAGAAATAGATGTTTTTCTGTAATTTCTTGCTTTTTCTGTAAACCAACAGATGTTGGCAATTTGATCTCTTGTTCCTCGTCCTTTTCTAAATCCAGCTTGAACATCTGGAAGTTCACGGTTCACATACTTTTGAAGCTTGGCATGGAGAATTTTGAGCATTACTTTGCCCAGCATGTGAGCTGAGTGCAATTGTGTGGTAGTTTGAACATTCTTTGGCATTGCCCTTCTTTGGGATTGGAATGAAAACTGACCTTTTCCAGTCCTGTGGCTGCTGGTGAGTTTTCCAGATTTACTGGCATTTTGAGTGCAGCACTTTAATAGCCTCATCTTTTAGAATTTGAAATAGTTCAACTGGAATTCCATCACCTCCAATAGCTTTGATTGCAGTTATTCTACGTAAGGCCCACTTGACTTCACATTCCAGGATGGGCTCTAGGTGAGTGATCACACCATTATGATGTGATCTTAGCCCAAGATTGTGGCACAATCTTAGCCCAAGGCTTTCAACACATCAGCATCAGATTACACATGATATGTCTCTTGTCTCCTATGTTTTCTCTTCAATCCTTCAATCAACTCATCTTTAAAACCTCACTTCAGGTTATCTCTCTGCTCAGATCATTCTTTCCTTTTTTTAGTTGATTTTTTAGTTTTATTGTATAACTTAAATTTTATTTTTTTAATTTTTAAATTAGTTTCTATTGGAGTATAGTTGCTTTACAATGTTGTGTTACTTTCTACTGCACAGCAAAGCGGATCAGCTATATGTATGCATATATCCCCTCGTTTTTGAATTTCCTTCCCAATTAGGGCTCCACAGAGCAGTGAGTAGGGTTCCCTGAGCTATACAGTAAGTTCTTATTCATTATCTATTTAAATATAGCATTGATAGTGTATATATGTCAATCATTTTCATCCATAATATCTTTGTTTCATTTTTCTTTGTATTGAATACTTCACTTAGATTTGCTTTTTTAGGAGGTGCTCAAAATTTATGTAGCTCTTTAAATTACATCTTTTATCTTGGCCTACATATACTTCTTCATCCTAATATAAGACCCCTAAGTTCACAGATTGTATTTTATTGTTTATTTTCCTCCTGGTGTCTAGCTCAGTACCTGATACATGATCTGTACATGACAAAGAGATTCAGCTCATAGAATGCATTAGTCTTTTGGTTTTTTCAGTGTCCCCTCAATGATTAGCATAATGACAAGTTCCATTGATTTAGTGTAGTAGATGCTACAGATGCCCCACCCATATCCTGTGTGTCTACTTCTGCAGATGCTTCCCTCAGGTCAGTGACTCCCTTTGTCTTTCTGCCTGAGGGTATTCTCTGGCCTCAAGTATGCTCTTCTATAGTTTCTGAAGGATTAAGGCCACAGTAGAAGTCTTTAACCAGTGAGGAACAGAACTTGTTGTTTAGTCACTAAGTTGTGTCCAGCTCTTTGTGACCTCATGGGCTGGAGCATGCCAGGCTTCTCTGTCTTTTACTATCTCCTGGAGCTTGCTCAAACTCATGTCCATTGAGTTGGTGATGCCATCAACCATCTCATCCTCTATTGTCCCCTTCTCCTCCTGCCCTCAATTTTTCCCAGCATCAGAGTCTTTTCCAATGAGTCGGCTCTTCACATCAAGTGGCCAGAGTAATGGAGCTTCGACATCAGTCCTTCCAATGAATATTTCTTGGATTTCCTTTAGGAATGGAAGTTGATGAATGAATATTCCAGCTTTCTCTTAGCTCTTATAGGAAAAACTCCAAGGCATGTTTCCTACAGTCTCATTACAACAGGATTATAAATTGGCTTTTTCCTATACTGCCCACAGAGGAAAACTGCTCAATAAAGCACTCTCTAATGCCTGTCTTCCCTGCCTGGTTTCACTTCCATACTTGTTTAGAGTACTTCCTGGAGTCATTTCCAAAATAAACTACTAGCACTCAAATTCTTGTTTAAACATATGCTTTGTGAGACCTCCACATAAACGCAGTTAATAATGTGTTCATTCACAATAATTTTTATTGACTCAGTAAAGCATCTCCACAGAATTTAACCCAAGACAGGGTAACCCAAAACTGTGCCTGACACTTGGTGGATATTTAATAAGATATTAATTGCCTTTAACTTTGTGTGATACTTTATTCACTTAGATTAAATAAAATTTGTAATAATTGAAGATTAAACATTGCATTTTACATAGTCATTTGTTGTGATTTGTTTTGATACAATGCATACTTATATTTCTAAATTGTGACCTAAGTTAATATATTTTTTTAAATCCCTCTTGTTATATTCCATATTAAAATTTCCAGCTATTTCTAAGTTTTTATCTGTTTGAATATTCTTTAAATGAAATTCAAATGTCAGAATCTAGTGTAACTTAGTAAAATTATGAGTAAGAAATTAATGAAAACAGTTACATCAAACTGCATATCAACTGACACTCTTCATGGGAACCTAGGCACAAAAGTAACTTTTGTTCTTGGGAAAAAGGCAACAGTGTATTTGTTCTTGGAAGAAAATGGCAGAAAGTCTTCAACTTGAGGCAGTTTATGTTATAATTTATTAGTTTCTATCTCTGGTAATTGCAAAATTTGTACAGTGAAGAATAAATTATGTGGAAGAGGCAAAAGCTAGCACTATAGCTTCCCTGGTGACTCAGATGAAAAAGAATCCACCTGCAATGTGGGAGACCTGGGTTGGGACGATTGCCTGGAGGAGGGTGTGGCAACCCACTCCAGTAGTCTTGCCAGGAGAATCCCATGGATGGAGCAGCCTAGCGGACTACCGTCCATGGGGTCCCAAAGAGTCAGACATGACTGAGTGACTAAGCACAGCACATAGATTTAGTACTATCTGTATCTGAACAATATTTTATCAGTTAGTAATTATTTTAGTATTTTCAACCTTCAGTCCTTACAATAATCCTGGAGAGTAAGTAGGGTTGTTATCCTTTGTATCTCCATTTTACAAAACAAGAAATGTAGCTGAGAGTAGCTGAACACTTTGACCAAAGTGACACAACTGAGACGTAATGAGCCAAACTTCAACTAAGGTTGTCTAAATCACTCTGAAGCTGCAGCATACTGTCACAGTGAAAACAAAGACTATGAATTTTGAACTTTCGGTGAACATGGAAATCGCTTTTAAAAGTCATTTCTATCCCTTATAGAAGAAATTTTAAAAGTTGGATCTAGTAGCCTCTAAAACTCTTTTGGAAAAGGTTTCCATTTTATATACTTGTTGACCTATCTGAATTTTACTTACCATAAACCAGGTTTGATTTTTCTCTTTGTTTAACTATCTACTAGCTTGTCTTTTAAAAAAGGGTTTTAGTTGGCTCATTCATGTTGTAGTTGCTTTTCCATTAACCAATTGCCCTTGAATGTAAGGCTAAAAAGTCTTAAAATATTTTTTATTGGAGAGTCCTATGAAAATGTTATTTCCACCAACAGTAGTGTGTCCATCAGTAAACAGATGTTCAAAGAAGTGAGACTCAGTGGTATCATAACCCAACTGCTGAATGATTTACTGACTGAATGGCTGGGCTAATAATGGTGGGCTAAAGTAAAGATGAAAAATAATGGTGAGGTGTAAGGAATGTACAAAAGGAGAATCAACAGGTCAGATCTGGATGATTGAATGTATAAGAAATAATAATAAAGAAATCAATGAATAGTAGAAGACTTCTGCTTCATCAACAGTTACAAAGCAAGTTATCTGGCTATCTTTGGGTTCATCTTCCATATGCACACAATAGAATGAGTTAAATGTGTATGATCCTATCAAACATGTACATATTTTTCTGTTTAGTGGTTTTATTAAACTGTAATCTAAATTTACACTTGTTCCTATCAGGAAATAAAAAGAAACAAAAGCAAGATTTCATATTTTATGGAATGCTAACCATGGTGTAGCACAGCTTTCTACCATATCTAAATCTAGAGTATTTTGTGCACTTCATTTTTTTAAGCTATTTTATGGCTCTGTACATCATGAGAAACGCTGGACTGGAAGAAACACAAGCTGGAATCAAGATTGCCGGGAGAAATCTCAATAACCTCAGATATGCAGATGACACCACCCTTATGGCAGAAAGTGAGGAGGAACTCAAAAGCCTCTTGATGAAGGTGAAAGTGAAGAGTGAAAAAGTTGGCTTAAAGCTCAACATTCAGAAAACTAACATCATGGCATCTGGTCCCATCACTTCATGGGAAATAGATGGGAAAACAGTGGAAACAGTGACAGACTTTATTTTTCTGGGCTCCAAAATCACTGTAGATGGTGACTGCAGCCATGAAATTAAAAGACGCTTACTCCTTGGAAGGAAACTTATGACCAACCTAGATAATATATTCAAAAGCAGAGACGTTACTTTGCCAACAAAGGTTCGTCTAGCCAAGGCTATGGTTTTTCCTGTGGTCATGTATGGATGTGAGAGTTGGACTGTGAAGAAGGCTGAGCGCCGAAGAATTGATGCTTTTGAACTGTGGTGTTGGAGAAGACTCTTGAGAGTCCCTTGGACTGCAAGGAGATCCAACCAGTCCATTCTGAAGGAGATCAGCCCTGGGATTCCTTTGGAAGGAATGATGCTAAAGCTGAAACTCCAGTACTTTGGCCACCTCATGTGAAGAGTTGACTCATTGGAAAAAAACTCTGAAGCTGGGAGGGATTGGGAGCAGGAGGAGAAGGGGATGACAGAGGGTGAGATGGCTGGATGGCATCACTGACTCGATGGGCGTAAGTCTCAGTGAACTCCTGGAGTTGGTGATGGACAGGGAGGCCTGGCGTGCTGCGATTCATGGGGTCGCAAAGAGTCGGACACGACTGAGTGACTGATCTGATCTGATCTGATGGCTCTGTAAGTTTAGAAAATTGATATTGATGCAAAGTATTCCTGACCATAGATATGCAAGTGTATTTTTTTCCAGTGAAGGTATACAGATCCCCCAACTCCTGAAAAAGGAGCCAGTTTTACATCTATTAACATACCAATTCATCATTGCTTTATTGCCTATGTATGTTTCTTCTCTTTGGCTTCTCCTTTTAACCAATTTTTATGCCTTTGCTCAATCCCTCATTAATTAATGTTAATTACTTTGCTCCATGTTCATTTTGTACTTGTATGAGAGTTATGGTTTTGCTGTATTTAAAATTATCTTGTAACATACCGCTTTTAAAAATCCAATGAGTTATTATTTCCTCTTGATAATATCTAAGTTGAGAATGATGGTGATGGTGGGGGAAAGAGGGGTTATGCATGTTGGATAGTAATTCAGTGTCAAGTTGCCATGGACAAAAGAATAAATAATGTTTAAGCAAGAATGAATTAAGCAGATGACTTGCACTGTTGAGTGGGGAAAAAAAAAAAAGCAGTGTGAGAACTGTGAGTTTCAGTTTTCTTTGGAAACTTACTGAGGACTGCAGCCCAGAGGACTGAGTTTCTCTCAGTGAGCCAAAGAGATAAGGGGGGTGGTCAAGCAAAAAAGTGAAAGTCGTTCAGTCCTGTCTGACTCTTTGCGACCCCATGGACTATACAGTCCATAGAATTCTCCAAGCCACAGTACTGGAGTGGGTAGCCTTTTCCTTCTCCAGGGGATTTTCCCAACCCAGGGATCGAACCCAGGTCTCCCGAGTTGCAGGTGGATTCTTTACCAGCTGAGCCAACAGGGAAGCCCAGGGGGTGGTCAGCATATATGCAATTTTGGTTTGGGGGTGAATACAATGAGATATGAACCTCAGTAGAACATTGCTGTTGGTCACAAAGAGTAGCTGTCTTCATTAAAGATTTTAGTGCTTCTCTAAGTATGAAAAAAACACAGAAAATTGGGTTCAAAAATTTTTCTTCTGAAAATACCTATCTGAAGGCCTGCTCTGCCAGTTTTTCCCAGAGCACAGTGCCTCATTTTTGATCCCCAGCCTGAACTGCTTTCAGGGGGTGTTGGAGGTCAGCAGCTGCAGTGGCTACTGACATAATCCTTGTAGAGCCAGAGGGAGAGTGACATTCTTTAGTTGGCAGCACAAAGGAATGGCGTACTTGGTTCTTACTCCTCATTAGTAATTATAGACTACATAAAGAGAGTTCAATTATTTCACCCTTTGCTTGCTTTTATACCTAAAATAGTAACTTGGTGAATTTATATATCATGTGTATAATAAGGTTGCTGTATGATGCAGAACTGATTCAATGGAAAAAAGTACAATTAACTGGTTGATTGGCTCTTGATGAAGTCTTGTAATTTCAGGTTCGATTTTAGCAACAGCCACAGATCTAAACCTCTTTGAAATATTGCTTTTATCATACGACGTTGGGTGCTTCACTCTCAATTTTTTCTCAAGTGGAAGTGCGAGCTTATTCCATTTTTTTCCCCCCCAAATAAGGAGAGGAGCCAAGATGATTCATTTAACTTTTACCTTCTGTGAGTCATGCTGTGATGCGTAAGCATCCGTCACCATGTGACACAGCCTCAGCTGCAGGCTGCTGGAGTCTAAACCTAATTACGGTCTGTCAGGATGCTATTGAAGAACATACCTCAAAGGTTCTGCATATGTGATTCTAGCCTGCCAGTCACCAGTTCTAAAATGATCAGCTTGGAAAAGTCATACCCTTAAGATACGCACATTGTTAACTAGTTTATGGCTGATTTCACTCTTTTAGGTAAGCCCAGGTATTTAGCTATTTACTTATAATTCCCATTTCCTTTCTTTTGTGAAATCTTCCACATGTTTTTAGGTTAAAAAAAAAAGAGAGAGAGAGAGAGGAGTTTGACTGTATCTGCATTATAGAATTATAGATTAAAAGATGTTTAGTAGAATGTAAGTTGCATTTATATTAAAATTCATTTTTCTTTTATGAGTTTTGAAGGAATGGAGGAGCCCTTTTCTTCTTAGCTCTGCTTTCCTTTACCACAAGCAAAGAGATCTTCATTTCTTTTCACAACAAGGAGAACAGAGAAGAGAGTCTGTTTCTCTTTCCACCCAGTATGTACTACATGACTGAAAGAATAACTCATGTAACTGGTAAGTGGATTAATATCCATTTGGTCCTTTTAGCAGTGGGCAACATTACTGTGTCTCAAAAGCAAGAACTGTTTCACCCTTTCCTGCATTGTTACCATGTGCCAAGGCTTCCCCTCCATTTCTCCTTCTGGAGGCAAACCTATAGTTTGATAGTTACTGGATTTCTGAAGAAACTTGCAACAATCCATGCATCTGGCTGGGTGAATATACTTGGAATCTGCTTCGAAAACTCAGTTCTTCCCACAGATGGAAGTTAAAGAGTAGATTTGCGGTAAATAGTAGAATGTCCCTACTTTGGCCTGAATTCCCAGACATGCTCCCCAATCTAGACTTTTCAGAAAGTTCTGTAAATTAGAAAATGAGTGAATCATTATTTACAAAACCTGTACATCTGTATTTGGTATTTTTATATTTGTATCTTTATAGAAGAACCTAAAGAAAAAGAGGTGATGATTGAGATCCAAACAGAAATGTTTGATTTTAAAGTTTTTTTTATGTACATAATAATCCTAAAGGAAACCAACTCTGAATATTCATTCATTCACTGATGTTGAAGCTGAAACTCCAATACTTCAGTCACCTGATGCAAAGAGCTGACTCATTGGAAAAGACTCTGATGCTGGGAAAGATTGAAGGCAGAACAAGGGAGCAGCAGAGGATGAGACGGTTAGATAGCATCACCCACTCAATGAATTTGAGCAAATTCTAGGAAATAGTGGAGGGCAGATGACCTTGGCTTGCTGCAGTCCATGAGGTCGCAAAGAGTCGGACACCACTTAGTGACTGAGCAACAACAACAAATAAACTAATTTTTCAGAATCAGATCTCTTTTGTAGTATTGCTTCACTTAAACATTTACCAGTACCGAGCAAATGTATGTTGTTGCTGCCAGCATTATTCAATATGAAAATTTGGAACCTTAAGAAATGCTGATAGTGATAAAATAACCATTCTATGCATACCTTAATGAGCAATGCAAGTATTTTATTTTGACTCACTTTTATTAAAAAGCTTTTATACTGTCTCCAGTTCAAGATAACAAGTTGAGCCCAAGAAATTATCTCATATCTCATAAGAGACCTTGCTAAAAAGATGATAAAAGAAATTTAAAAGTTGTAACAGTGAGGTGAAAGTAAGATGGACTATTAGGATATCTTTAAGTGCATTTCTGAAACATCAAAATTAAATAAGAACGTTGAAGGATGAATCAGCAAAGGAAGTTACAGCTAAGAAAAGATGTGGGGAAAACGGTAAAAAAAAAAAAAAAAAAGGAGCTGATCACTTTGGGAGAAACAGAGAGAAACTTTAGATCAGGATTAGCAACTATGTCCATGGACTAAATGTGCAACTGTGGTCCAGTCCACTGTCTGATCTTATAAACAGATTTTGATTAGAACACAGCTATTCATATAGGAATTTTCTTTGGATGTTTTCTTGTTATAATGGTAGAAGTAAGTAGTTGTGACTAAGACCATCTGGCCTTCAAAATCTGAAATACTTTTTTTCTGGCCTTTTACAGAAAAAGTTTGCTGACCCCTCTCTAGACTCAGAAATAGAATGTTGCATAGATAACCAGAGAGAAAAAAAATAGGACTTAAAAGAGAGAAGAAGTGAAGGTGGTAAGGTGTTAAAATATCTACCTCACCTTCCATCTCCCACCTTCTCATGCCAGGAAAGAGTAAAAACCTACCCAAGACTGAAAGAGGGAAAGTCACCTCAAAGTGAAAAGGAAAAGAGCACTTTGCCATTCTTCAGGCTGTGAAAATAAACAGAAAAAGCCAGCTTTAAAGTTAACAGAAAACAGTGTTTCACTCAAGATCACAGAGCTGTTGTAAAATGCTACCACCTGTTCCTCTTCAACTGACTACTGCTTTCTTATCAGTGATGCTCCAGAGCCATTTGGCAATTTTCATTTATTACTGGGAATATTGAAATGCTGTCTTCCTCACTTTAAGGCAGACCCAGTGCCTAGTCAATCCCATTTCTTTAAACCTGCTTCAGAAAAAGCAAGCCGTCCTGAACTGAAGGCGTGTGTGTGCTCAGTTGTGCCTGACTCTGCAATCGTATGGACTGTAGCCCACCAGACTCCTCTACCCATGAGATTTTCCAGGAAAGATTAATAAAGTGGGTTGCCATTTCCTCCTCCAGGGGATCTTCTTGACCCAGGGATTGAACCCACATCTGCTGAGTGTCCTACACTGGCAGGCGGATTCTTTTCCACTGAGCCACCTCCTTAGAGTCCTTCAGTGAAAAGCCAAACCTTATAAAACACACTTCCCTCCTCCCTCTGGGCCAGCAGAATTCCTCTGGCGTGTACTCCCTGGCTGCAAATCAATAAATCTTATTTTATCAGACCATGGACTTGTTCCTGGTCACCAGATTAGGTTTTATCAGCTATTCAATATAATATTCTGAAAGATAAGAGCGTGACTCTCATATAATTACAAAATGAACACATGTCAAAGATATTAAATTCAACTAATGAGGGAGTTAATAAAGTTATAGGGAAGCAATTTAATAGAGATTATGGTAGGGTAAGCATGCTAGGTTAGATACACAGCTGGTTAATGTCCATCTGGAACACAAGCTATCGTCTCTATCTCTAGGATCATCTTTTCTACTGGACAGAAATTATTTGTATCTCTACTAAACAAAAATCTAAAGATTAACCTCCACCCCCAAGAATTGTAAGACAGCACAGACAACATTAATAAAATATAAATCCCAGGAGTCCACTAAAAGAAAACTGAACAGTCTCTTCTGCCTTTTACAGATTTCAGATAATTCTCTTATCATGCAGATCACAGAGGGTGTAGACTATCTCCCCTCTCCAAGGCAAAATATCAGTAGTATTTTTGTTGCTGTTGTTAGTAAATTAGAAAAACTGGGGAGAATGAAGGAATCTGTTTGGCTCTCAATATCTCAGAGTCAGCTCCACTCAAACTTTCTGGTGTTTGTGAGGCTTTACCCCATAATGGTTGGATTTTGCCTGCTGCTGCTGCTAAGTTGCTTCAGTCGTGTCTGACTCTGTGCGACCCCATAGACGGCAGCCCACCAGGCTCCCCCGTCCCTGGGATTCTCCAGGCAAGAACACTAGAGTAGGTTGCCATTTCCTTCTCCAATGCATGAGAGTGAAAAGTGAAAGTGAATTCGCTCAGTCGTGTCCGACTCTTGGTGACCCCATGAACTGGAGGCCACCAGGCTCCTCCGCCCATGGGATTTTCCAGGCAAGAGTACTGGATTTTGCCTACTAACCCTAAAGCAAAGTTGAATGAGAGGTGATAAACTGCTCATATATGCAAAGATCTCAGTCAGTATCCTAATCAGGTAAGATAAATAAATTACCAGGCCTCATCAAATAGTCCAAGAAAGCTTTCAGAATAAAAAAGAAATAGAAGTGAATATATATATGTATACATAAATATATTTAAATTTAATATAAATTTAACAAATTTATTGTATTTTAATTTATTATCTTAATAAATAATTTTGTATTTGTGTGTTTATATATACATTTATAATATATAGTAAAATATTTTATATTTATAAATATATTTATATAAATATATATATATATATTTCTTAACAAGGAAGAAATATCTAGCCTTAAGAAACAAAATTTTTACTCTCAGGGATATTCAAAAAGATTCTCCACCCTAAAGAACTAGATAACCAAGAAAAAAGGGCAATGAAAATAGAAAAAGCTGCTGGACATTTAAAATACATTGCCAAGACCAGATTTCAAAAAGAAAATTTGAAAGAAAAAGGTAAATATACAATAATATAAACAAAAATTTAAAGAATGAATTTAGTTTGCCTACCTTCATTGGCCTGTTTATGAAAAACATTAACAAGTGATTCAACATTAATTGGTGATTTGGGAGTCATATCCTTGAAGTCTTTGCAAATGGGTATTTTATCAAATTAAATACCTAAATTTCCTATCACAGTATTGTACATTTGGAAATTGTTAAGAGTAGATCTTTAAAGTTCTCACCACAAGGAAATAAACTTTATAAAATACCTACACAAATGTACATACATACATCAGTTCAGTCACTCAGTCATGTTCAACTCTTTGTGACCCCATGCACTGCAGCACACCAGGCCTCCCTGTCCATCACCAGCTCCTGGAGTTTACTCAAACTCATGTCCATTGAGTCGGTGATGCCATCCAACCATCTCATCCTCTGTCATCTGCTTCTCCTCCTGCCTTCAATCTTTCCCAGAATCGGGACTTTTCAAATGAGTTAGTTTTTTGCATCAGGTGGCCAAAGTATTGGAGTTTCAGCTTCAGCATCAGTCCTTCCAGTGAATATTCAGGACTGATTTCCTTTAGGATGGACTGGTTTGATGTCCTTGAAGTCCAACGGACTCTCAAGTCTTCTCCCACACCACAGTTTAAAAGCATCAATTCTTCAGCACTCAGCTTTCTTTATCGTCCAACTCTCACATCCATATATGACTACTGGAAAAACCATAGCTTTGACTAGACAGACCTTCGTTGGCAAAGTAATGTCTCTGCTTTTTAACATACTGATTAGGCTAGTCATAACTTTTCTTCCAAGGAATAAGAATCTTTTATTTCATGGCTGCAGTCACCATCTGCAGTGATTTTGGAGCCCCCAGAAATAAAGTCTGTCAGTGTTTCCATTGTTTCCCCATCTATTTGCCATGAAGTGGTGGGACCAGATGCCATGATCTTAGTTTTCTGAATGTTGAGTTTTAAGTCAACTTTTTCACTCTCTTTCACTTTCATCAAGAGGCTCTTTAGTTCTTTGCTTTCTGTCATACATACCAAGTCAATAATAAATGTTGATTACTTACTCCTTGTGTAAGTTCTGCATAAGTTGCTGCGTATGGGAGGAGGACATAAAAAATAAAATTATAAAGCATCAGAAACCTCTAAACATATGCAAAATTTGTGATCTTTGTAGCTCAGCTGTATACGGAAATCTCTTCTTTAAATGAAAAGAATCCATTTCAGAAAAGTTAAAATTATTTCCTACTCATGTCTTAAGTTTCATTGTGACTAGTCTTCTAAACACTTGAAAGAGCTCACAATGATCATGAGACATAGACAATGATGTTCTTCGGTCCTCAGGGTCTCTGACAATGATGAATGATAAATCTTTAAATAAATGATCTGTGACATGGTATTGCAGGCAGTCTTACTTGTCATGCAGATAGCCTGTTTACCTCAAAAGAGCAAGAAGGCAGTAGTTAAGATATTTTAGTCCAACTCCATTGATGTTTCTGAAAAGCCTTACATGGACAAGGACAGGGTATAAAATTGATACGAGGCAGTAAAACCCAGTGAAATCTCATCATTGCTGGATGACGCCATGGGCTCACAAACATGGCTAATGGATAGACACCCAAATCTCCCACTCTTAGAACTCATACAAAGGGTGCTTAATTAGCATTCTTAATTAGCATTCTTGGGTTATAGATCTCTTAATCACCATTATTCACAGGTTAAATTAAAATGAACACTGTGTAATTGCTCATCTATTGAGAACACAGCTGTAACCAACAAAAAAGTATAAAAACAGCAAGTCAAAAGAGGGGAAATGGATGGCTTGGAATTCATTGCACTTTTTTTTTTTTTTTTTGGTTTCCATCTTCCAGTCTCTAACAATCTTCTTTTTCAAAAAGTATATTTTTAAAAAAATGATTTTTGAAGGTTACTTTCCAATTACAGTTATTTTAAAATATTAACTATCTTCCCTGTGTTATGCAATAAATTCTTGGGTCTCTCTTAACACGCAATAGTTTGTCCCTCCCATTCCCCAACCACTATTTTGCCCCTCCCCACCTCCTACTGGTAGCCACTAGTTTGTTATCGCTCTCTATGGGTCTGCTAACTTTTTAGCTATATTCACTATTTTGTAGTGTTTTTAGATTTCACACATAAGTGATATCATATGTTATTTATCTTTTTCTGTTGAAATTATTTCATTTAGCATAATACCATCTACTACCCTTCTTATTGCTTTTCTTTAGCAGATTCATGGCTATTTTCCTTCCTTTTCTTAGTATGTGGCACCTGCAGCTGTATCTTCCTTTTGGAAAAAGTCACAAAAGGAGGTACTGGGAACTTGATGATCACTCTACCACCAAAGTGAATATTTACTGTTCCTCAGAATTTCTCTACCAAAGTCAGCCCAAGGAAAGGACCAAATTCAACTTTTATTCTTCTTATTTTGTTTCCTGATAGTACAATATGTTCATTATATTAATTTTAAATATTGCTAAATTTGGAGATGAAATAAAAGACAAATGTAAATTTAGCTCTTGAGGGCTTAGATTTAAATAATTTATATAATAAATTTTGGTCCATTAAAATTTGATGCCTAATACTTTGGGATTAGATAATTCTATGAGAAACTAATGAAAAACAATGAACTCTTACCCTAAAGTCAGTAAGGGAATGAAAGTAAAATTCTGTTGTATTCATAAATTCAGGAGGTCCTTGTAACTCCTAAAACCAATTGGTAAAACAGTTAAGAATACTTGGTTAAAACAAAATGTCTTCTGTGAATGAAATAACTGACAGATTATTCAGCATGATTATGTTAATTACATGATACACACTGTTAGAGAAAAGAGCAGTATATCTTAGCAAAACAATTGATCAATACAGTTCAGTTCCGTCACTCAGTCAAGTCCGACTCTCTGTGACCCCATGAACTGCAACACACCAGGCTTCCCTGTCCATCACCAACTCCCGGAGCTTACTCAGACCCATGTCCATAGAGTTGGTGACGTCATCCAACTATCTCATCCTCTGTCATCCCCTTCTCCTCCTGCCAAGAAGAAAAGTTAGCATTTCAGGATTCAGTTTTTTAAATTTGTTTTCCACAACTTAGTCTTCCCAGATAATTACTTAATTTTTGCTTTTTGTCTTTGTGTTTTTAATGATTTTATCCTGTTTGGCTGTTCACAGTGTAAGTAAAAAAATTCTTTTAATCAAACCTGTCATCCTCCAGGCTGCTTAGTATACACACATTCTTTCAAAGCAGAACACAAAAGTGCTCACAGAGGGAGCTCATGTTAATTTCCTTCACCCAAACCAATGCCTATTTTCCCTTCCTTACAGCAAAACCCATAGACTATATAAATAAAATAATTAATTAACAAAGAAACTTAATTTTTAAATGTTTTCAGTTGTCCATACCAAAAACAAAATCTCATCAAACTGAAGTGATCACGATGTCTTTTGTATTTACCCCTCTGGTGGATTGGCTGTCACTTTGGCAGATACATCAGAGCTGTTTTTGCTCCTTTCTTGTGAATTTCTTGATGAGAAAAATAGGATTAAGCTATAAAAGCTGAATCATATTCAAATGCACATATTTTGCCCATTTAGATACACAGTTAATAACTTGCTTTCTTATAAAATAATAGTAGATATTGGGACTGTTTCAGAGAATCTCATATTTATTCTCTATTATTAGGAATCCCATAAAGCACTATCTCTCAGCCAGGCTGCAGTCTCAGAAATTCTGTTGTAGTTAGTTTGAGAGATAGTCTTGGCATCAAGATTTTTTTAGAGCTCTCCAGCTAAATCTAATATGAAGCAAAATATAAGAACTATTGATATAAATAATGATATTTTAAATAAGAATATACTAAATTTATCTTATAGCAGGTCTATCTAAAGCTAACGTTTTCCCTCATTACTCTCTGTAATTTAAAACAGTGCTTCCCATTCTTCTGATATCTTGGCCTACTTGGAAAATTGTGATAAATGTGATCAGTGTGATATGTGTGTGATATGTGTGATCAGTGAACTGAGGGTAAAGAGAGAAGGTTATTTGTATTAATAGAGAAGCCTGGAAATTTCAGCTGCCCCAGTAAGAACTAGACTTCTCTAGGGTCACAGAGGGTCAGAGGTCAGCATTGAGACATTTCAGTAAGCATTCTGTGCAATTCAATGTCTGAGACACTCGGTCATGGTTACACTAAAATGTAGAGTCAATGAATATCAAGAAAAACATAATAAAAAAGCTATTTGCTTTGATTTTTCCAATTTTCTGAGAGGTAGCTTAGTTTGGGGCTCATCTAGAAGGTTTCTAGACTGGAATGAACCTACGAGTACTTAGCCAATCTTGGGGGATTTCTGATGGAATATCTGACTCAAACTCATCCCCCCTCCTGAATTCATGGGAGAAGTAACACTTTTTTGCTCAAATCCAGTCATTCCAGGGAAAGACTCCCCAATATTATTCTGAGTTTTATTTTTCCAAGGCTAGACCGGGTTAGAAATTGTCATTTCCTTTATCTTACCTTAATCTTTACTGGGAGAAAAGTATGGAGAATCAATAATCCCTAGCACCTGAACCTAATAATAATGGATTTAAAAGCTATAAAATAATAGCATATGAGAAAAGAACAAAAGTTGATTTTTATTAAAGTTACATCTTAACAAGAAGACATATAGCATATGGGATGGGAATATAAAATAAGACAGAAGAGGCTGAGTTTAATTATGCTTAATTAAAAATTGTCCATGTGGGACTATGACAAAGCAAAGCATATTTGGCTTTAGTTATTTTTGCTTAAAACAGGTATGATGAAATGTAACTTTTACAGTCTGAAATTAGAGCACTATCGAGGTGTTTTATTGAGGTAAATTTCATATTTTAAAACTTGCAGGTGGAAAAACTTAAAAATATGCAATAACAATGTTCCAAGGTTTTACTTGGGAAGTGATTTTAAAATCAAATTTCAGAGTTTAGGAGGAGTAACTTGTAAGGACCTTTTTTTTCTCCAAATATTTATGAACCATCATTTATCGACAGTGACATTTTCTACCTAGACTGAAAGCTGAATTCAAGACACAGATGTATTAATAGAAGGGGGAAGTGGGGGAGAAAATGCACAATGTGAAAGTTGAAACTTATGTTTTATTGGTGGACTTTCTGAGTACCTCAGGCCTGGAGACAGGCTCTCAGATATCTTTGAAGGACTGATCCAAGGAGGCAAGGTGAGGAGCCAGTGTACATAAGAATTTTTGTAACAAAGACCAGGTGGTCAGAACATCAAATGATTACTGTTAATTAAAGAAAATCAGTTATGTCAAGTTAAGGAATTTAGTGCTTTTCTATGTATGGGAAGATGCAAGAGTCTGGGATCACTGAAATAATTTCTTTGATATGCACCTCAGCCATCTGGGGTCCGTATCCTGTGTTTTCTCATCCCCAGTCTCCTCAGGGCTGGCTGCTGCAGCTGACTGCTGGATGGTGGGTATCCTGTTTCCATCCTGAGTTGCAGAAGCTATAATGTGGTGGCTTCATGGTTACAACACCCTCTGTTAACTACCATGGCAGGCAAAATTTTTCCTTCACAGTAAGAAGGATGAGTGGAGAAGGCAATGGCAACCCACTCCAGTACTCTTGCCTGGAAAATCCCAAGGGCGGAGGAGCCTGGTAGGCTGCTGTCTACGGGGTCACACAGAGTCGGACACGACTGAAGTGACTTAGCAGCAGAGCAGCAGCAGCAAGAAGGATGAGAAAGAGGAATAGCAAAAGAAAGGATGTTGCAACTTATTTACCCGGTGGCTCACACAGTAAAGAATCTGCTTGTAATGCAGGAGACCTGGGTTCTATCCCTGGGCCAGGAAGATCCCTTGGAGAAGGAAATGGCTACCCACTCCAGTATTCCTGCTTGGAAAATGCCATGGACAGAGGAAACTGGAGGGCAGTCCAAGGGGTCACAAGAGTCAGCCATGATATTAGAGACTAACACTTTCACTTCAAAGAACATCATAGACATCAATGCCTTCACACTCTAGACAAAGTTCTAACTCTATGAATCTTCATTTAAAAAGTGTAGAGAAGAGTTTCAACTAAGTGAATTATTATGAAAAATGATAAGATGTGTGTTAGACAAACATCTGGGACA